>NC_143181.1:3338333-3641363 GCF_047325235.1 Durio zibethinus
ATAGCACATTTCAGAGCCTTTTCCCCAGCAACCAGTTGTAACCTCCTTGAAAAATCTTTTTTGGTCATCATTCCAGCCTGTGGCAACAATTGGAAATATAAAATTTGTTTATAGTTTAAAGGTAACTTTCATTATAAGCAGCAAGAAACATGTTCATCTAATAGACATGCAGCCTCCTTACCTTGTATGCGTTAAATGAAATCGATATTTCCTGGAGTTTGGCAGGTGGAAGAGAGCGATTAAGTTTTGAAAGCAATGCTCCCACAGCTATTAGTTGCCCTGGTTGACCTACAAGAAAACGTCTAAATTATTAACTTCCAAAATATATAAAAGAAAAAATGGATACCAAGAAGGGTAGAAAAGTTTACCTTGCATGTTACCAGAAGGACTGAAACTCACAACAAACTCAGGAAGAACACGCATGGTAGCGTTAGTTGACCATACCACATACCACTTTGGGTTCTTAGGATCATCAGAACCAGTGTCGAAATCAACACTAGATGGATGACACTGTTTAGATCCAGCTTCCACTTTCTCAACATTCCCCAATATAACCCGGCACAGAATAAGATGTTTTACACCATTATCATCAGAATCTGCCAGCCTTGCACTGCAACAATTAATTCGACATAAAACACAGATCAAAAGAACAGTATAAAAGTTAAATTTACCGAAAAAAGAAAAACTACGTATTAAAGAGTAATTAAACTTATGAAGGCGAATTGATCAAGACTAGGCTGTTTGTTCATCCTGTTGTAAATATGACATAAACATATGATACTAAATTACTACTAGACTGAGCTCCAGAACTGCACAAACCAAAAATTAGCATTGTAAGAACTTGACTTGAATTAATTCTAAAGCTAACTTGATCAAATCTCGAACTTACAGGTAACTGAGCCAATACAGCCTTATCCACTGTGGGAAAAACCCTTAGTATTATTGTGTGTTTTATGTTTTATATTTTATGTTTTTAAAAATTTTGTTTTCTTTTATTTTTAATTTATTGAATTTAAAAACATGTTTGGATAAAATGTCTTTATTTTAAAAAATGTGAAAACAAAACATGCAAGAGAAAGTGGTTAAAAATTTTAAGCTTCATTTGTTATTAATAATATTTATTAATATAATATTACTTATTTATTAATATATTATTATTTATTTATTATATATTATATTATTTATTACTATATTATATTAATATTATGTTATTAATCTAAAATATTATTTGTTAATATATTATTAATATAATATTTATTAATAAAAATATTATTTTATTAATATAATAATTGTAACTCACTATAGTGGTTAATTGTATTTTCTGTAAATAGTTTGTGTGTAATAGTGCCAAAATTTTTTAAAAAAGCTAAACCTATCAAATATGTTTTTGTTTTCAATTTATAAAAAAAAAGAGGAAAACAAAAATCGGAGACATTACCATAAGTAACAAACTGGACAATAAACAAAAGGAGTAAAGAATTACCTCAAGTGTGGCAGCCCAAACGGAGACAAATAAACGCCAATCCCATAAAGATCAGTCAAGGGAACCCTACTAAGGAATCCAAACCCATGAACCAAAATACTATCCACAACCTTGGCAGACACTCCATACCATGCAAAAACCATATTTGTAGTGCCTCTTGCAGCCCTAGTAATCTCAATCTGCTTCTGAAAAACCTCGAGCCGAGCCTTAGCAAAATGCCCTTCCCCCTTATACTGATGAATTGAAGTAAGCCTAACCCCAGCATCAACTTTCCTTATTCCGTTCAAGAAATGATCCTTAACAAGCAAATAATCTCTCATTACTTCACTCAACAGCTTCGTATTAGGCCATTTAGGAGCTCCTCCCTCCAAAAGAGGATGTTTAGGAGCTCCTCCCGCGGCTTTGTTAGTGCAACTCACTTCAGCCTCCTCCTCTCGCTTTCTCTTCGATGAACTTGGATCAATCTTAATTTCAATCTCAATCTTAGGATAGCGATTATTATTCTTAGTTTTGTAATTGCAGATAATATTATCATCCTTTTCGTTTTCATATTCGGATTCCATAAAGTCTTCTTCGCTGAAAACCTCTTTAGGAAAAAAGCACTCGTCATTTTCATCGATCCAAGAAATTGACCTGCAATTTCCTGTCAGGTAATCAGTCTGAATCATTTTCTTGAAATCAAAAATATACTTTGCTCCGTCGACCGATGCTTCGGTAATTGGTTTCCGCTCCACGAAACAGGTTTTCAGTGTTTCTACAACATCGGCCGAGAAATTCATCCACGAACCATTGCGATAGTACATGAGCCGCGACGGAACCGTGCTTCGTCCGAAGTTCGCGTTGTTCTGATTGAAAACTCGTTTCAAGGTACTAGATTGGACGCCGCATCCGCCAACGATGCATTTTTCTTGATTTTTCGGTGAGGAGGAAGATGACGATAGAGGGGGAACCGTGATCCTAACGGACCCCTCCGGGCTCTTCGTCGATGCCGCCTTTGTTGCTCCTTGTTGAGCCATTTGACCTCCTTGGAACTATAAAAACAAAATGTCTTAAAAATTCTGAAAAAATAAACAGCAGAGGTTGTAGGAATAGTAGTAAAAGTAAAAAAAGAACCCACGCTATTTGAAGGCGCTGAAAACATTGCGTGTAGAATTTGGACTTGGTTTACAGATAAAATTACAAAATTAGGTCTCCTTTCCATGACAGTTAAGGCAAGTGGAAGGAATTGAATAAGGGTATTTTTTTGATAACGTAAAAAATTTGTGACGGTTATGGATTTCTGGACAGAGAAGAATGTCTTGCGGGCTACGTAGCTGTTTTTTTCATTTACTTAGTTGTGCCACGTCGGATTTTGCTCACTCGCCAATTTGTTCTTTCTTCGGCCCAAAGAAAATTTAATTAGAAAAAAAGGGTTAACCAAAAAATCTTCCTACTTTTGACTTTCCATTTGTAATCGGGCTGTTTCAAATCGCCGTCATTAGCCATCAAATAAAATTTTACTAAAGCACCCATTTTTTAAAAAATAGCAGAGTAATTTGACATATATTAATATTTTTATTATAAAATATCATATTAATCAATGATATTGGATATTCATTAACATTTTTATTATAAAATATAATTTTAATCGGTCATTAGATGCCAATTAACATTTTTTTATTAAAAAAATGATTTTACTAAATAGTGTTTTAATTAGAAATTTGAAAAGCAGTTAATATTATTTTTAAAATACAGTTAAAAAGTGCTTAATTATAGATACCAATTAAAAATATTTAAATAATTATTTGATAAATAATGTGTTGAAAATAAGCTATATAAGGATTATTGGATTACGGTTAGTAGGATTTATTGCTTATTATGTTAACTTGAAGCTACAATTTTATCTTTAAAAAAAAAAAAAACATTTTAACAAGAAAAATGACTTTCAACACACAAAACGACTTTTACTTATAAAGCCAAGTTAGATAATGATCATTGGATTCTGGTTATTAGGATATATTGTAATGTTAAATAGATTACGATTACTATGAAATATTATTTGCATGATAACCTTTGAGATTTAAAGTCATTATTTTGTGATTTAAGAAAATGCATCCCAACAGGAGAAATGCGACATTTGTTTAAACAACCACAATCCTCACCCTTGGAAAATAAAAATAAAAAAATTTAATATGACTTTGAAAATCATTGTTGATAATAATATTGTTGTTAAAAATAAAATAATATATATTTCTTTCCTTTATATATAACTAGATGAATATCTGCGCATTATTATGAGTCAAAATTTTTTATTTTATTATTTTTATTAATCATTTTTTTGTAAATTATTTCAAATAAAAAAATGAGAGGTAAAAAAAAAAAACAAATTAGGGTGACATGTGCATACTTCCATTAATTTCATTTGCTTATAGAATTTATCTAATAAAAAAACCAAACTCTTAAGAAAAAAAAAATGAAAAGGGCAAAAATGAAAAAAAAAATTAATATGAATTTGAAAATCATTTTTGATAATAATATTGTTACTAAAAAATAAGATATATATAACTAGATGAATATCCACGCATTATTGCAGGTCAAAATTTTTTTATTTTGTTATTACTATTAATTATTTTTTTTTGTAAAATTTATCAAATTAAAAAAAAATGAAAGGTAAAAAAAAAACTAGGGTGACATGTGGATAATTCCGTTAACTTAATTTTCTCAAAATTTATCTATTAAAAAAACCAAACTCTCAAGAAAATTTTAAAAAAAAAGTGAAAAGGGGAAAAACGAAAAAAAAACTCATAAAAAGGTGTTGTGTGGACAATTCTAATGAATTTAAATTATTAATTTCTTATTATAAAATAATTTACTAAAAAGCGTCTTAATTAAAAATTTAAAAGTAGTTAATATTAATTTTTAAATCCTGTTAACAAGTGCTTATAAATACCAATGGAAAATAGTTAAATTACTATTTCTTAAATAATGTGTTATAAATAAGTTACATAAAAATTTTTTAGATTACGCTTATTAGGATATATTATTTGTTATGATAACTTGAAGGTTTACCCACGCTTTTATCTTTTGAAAAATAAGGCATTTCAAAAAGAAAAACGATTTTTATTTGTAAAGTCACCATTCAATTATTGACTATCAAATGTGAGATTTTTTTTTAAATACTAGCTTAGTTAATAGTGTAAATTTTGTATTTTTTTAGCATGTTATGACTTTCTATAGATAGTGTCATTATTGATAGAATGGACCGACATTATTAATTTAAGAATTGTTGAATTGTATCCATTATGAGATATTATTTGCCTCTTGAAATTTACACTTACTATTTTTTTCATTTAAGAAAATGCCCCTTAACAGAAGAAATGTGACATTTGCTTAAAAAGCCGTAATATACACCCTTGAAAAATTAAAAGGTAAAATTTTAATATGATTTTGAAAATCATTGTTGATAATAATATTGTTGTTTAAAAATAAGATAATATATATTTCTCTTTTTTCAACGATACGAATATTTGCACATTATTGCAGGTCAAATTTTTTATTTTATTATTTCTATTAATCATTTTTTTTATAAATTTTACCAATTAAAAAAATAAAAGTAAAAAAAAATTGAGTTGACATATAGACACTTTCATTGATTTCATTTTCTCATATAATTTATCTAATAAAAAAAAAACCAAAATCTTAAAAAAAATTTAAAAAAATAAAAAGGGAAAAATGAAAAAAAAAACTCATAAAAGGTATTACATGAATAATTCTAATGAGTTTAATATATTAATTTTTTATTATAAAATTATTTTACTAAAAAATATCTTAATTAGAAATTTAAAAGTAATTAATGTTATTTTTAGAATATCGTTAACAAGTACTTATAAGTACCAATTAAAATAGTTAAATTACTATTTATAAAATAATGTGTTACAAATAAGTTAGGCAAAGATTTTTGAAATACACTTATCAGGAAATTGTTTTAGATATATTTAAAATAAAAAGATGATATATCATTACTAATTTATTTTTTATTATGTCATGAAATTTTACCTCAACGAAACGTTTTATAGGACTAACCTTTCTAAAAAAGTATAGGTAAAAAGTAAATAGGTTTGACCCAAATGCCCAATGTTCAAAAAAGGAACAGAGAAGACCAAAATTTGAGGCCCAAAGTAATTGAAATTTTCTCGTGTCAGTGAATTGTAGTACAAAGGTAAATGAAAAAGTGAGAAAGGAAAAAAGGATAGCGCATGTGATCCGAAAGGAAAGACGCCCGTTTCATTGACTCTCAGTGTCTCACCCTCCCTATTGTTTTTTTATGTAACCGAAAGCAAGGAAGAAAACGACCGGACAAAGAGGGAGCAAACCCAAGCCGAAAGAAAAAATGCCAATAATTTCCATTACTTCAGCTACCAAAATCACCTTTCTTCCCAACTCCATCCCCTCTGTACCTTCATTTAAAACAAAATCTAATGGTGGGTTAGTGGTAGAATGTTCATCGAGGCCACAGAAGAAGGCAACGAAGCATCACATGAAGACAAGGCCACGCAAGACGCAGCCATGGGACATAAGGAGGAAACCCACCGTTTACGCTCCTTTGCCTCCACTCCCTCCTGATTGGACCCTGGTTTCGAGCGGTGATGCTGATGATGGTGACGATGTTGTCGCTGGTGTTAATGAGGTTGGTCTCGCTGGCTCTGCTCTACAGGCACCTGTTTCAAGTGGGTAGTTTCTTGTTTATCATTATGTCGGTTGTGTCGTATTTGTTTGAGGTTTTTTGTTTGGTTCTCTGGGTTTTTGTGCTTACTTATTGGCTTAATGTTTAAATGACATGAAATTGAAATTGAAACTGAAACTGAATGCACCCTGATAAATATGTAAGTTTTTAACCTCTCTTAAATTTCGAGGTGGATTTGCCTATGTTTATTTTAGTTCCAGTTTCTGTAAGAAATTACAATTCTTTTATAGATCGGATTTTATCGCTGAAAATAAAAATTCAGCACGCCTTCATTCTGCACTCTATTATCGGTAGATGTTGGTCGATTGCACCAAATGCTCTCCTGTTACCATGTTACCTGTAACAGCAAAAGGGTAATTACAGAGTAAGAACAAAAAAATGGAGCAGCACAAGTTGATTTCCATAGATCTGTTTACATCATAAACTATTTAGTAGGGACAATCCTACCAGCCTGATGTAATTACAGAATTTGGAGGTTGGGATCTTTTGTGCTTTGAAATGCACCCTCCTCCAGCCCCTAGCAGGAATTACATGGTGCTCTATGCAAGGTAACGAAACAAGCACTGAGACATCATCAACTTGCAGATGATTGTTGAGACCATCTGATGGTTTGGAGTTTGGAACAGTATGCCATCTTTTAACATCCTGATTCCTGAAGGTTTTAGAGAGTTACTAGTATTATCTTTTCTTGCATCGACTCTGCACAAGGCTCAAGAGAATGTCTGTTAATGTATGTTCATTCCCTGGCATTTTCCCATGTCCTGCAATATTTCACAAACAATTGCTGAGCAAATCAGTATAAAAATGAAGTTTATTAAACAATTACACAAACCTGGAAAATTGATGGATGATTTTTTTTTTTTTTTTTAGACTTAATAAATATTTTATTTTAAAAATAATTATGTGAATGAATTAAATTAAACTTTAAATTCAAGAGCTATCATCATATAAAAATCATAAAGGACCACTTAATTGTGTTATTCCCTATTACGGAAATATAACCCATTCTAAGTAGTTTTGCCTTGTTAATTTTTGTTTAAATAAATTTTATTACTCCAGAGAAATTATATATATTTTGTTTGACTGATCTTTGGGGAATTGAGGTACTTTAAATTATCGCAGCAAAGTTGCCACGAATTGGGAGGGACTTTGATGTTTTTGTCATGCAATCCTTTGTTCTTTAATCTTAGGAAGGTTCAATGAAGAATGCTGTTGTCTGTTGTTCTCTTGCGTTGCCACAATTTATGGTGGTGCCAACTTTTTCATGATCCTGCTGAGAATCATTTGAAGGTATTTTCTATTTTGGTTGTATTCTAACATTTAAAACTTTCAATTTGAAAGGTTTCTCTCAATAGCGGATGGGTATTGCTTTGCTTGCTAGTAATTCACAACTCCAACTTTGGACTTTGGATTGGTGCATATCATAATGAAAGCAGGCCATCATGCCCGTGGGTCCATGATTTGATATCTCAGTGCACTTCACTGCATGCTTTTAGATCCTAACCTTAATCTGTCCAGAGCAAAAGTTCTTTAACATCATATTCATAAGATAAGTTTTGTAAATATACGAAAAATAGAACTTCATTAGGGTAGACACCTCAATATGTCCGGGTCTATTATATTTGAATTTTGTAATAAAAAATAAATAAAAAACAAAAAATAAAAAAAAAGAGAAAATAGGTAGTTGAGTTTGAATTTGGATTAAATTTAAGATTTCTATCTGGATTAGGATTCTTTGGATTAAAACCTTATAAATATAGACCCTAATTGAGGAATTATGGACATACAAAAAATAGAGACATACAGAAGCATAGAGATCAAAAAAAGCATGCGAAAGCAATCAAAAATTTGTTTGGAGATTTTTGGGTTTTAAAAAAAAGATTTTTGCCTAGAAATTTTCTAGAAATTTTCATATTTCGGTGGGATTTTTTTGGCGAGTTTGAATTTTTCAGTGAGATTCTAGTAAGATTTCTAGATTCCGGCTTGTTCCTCAGTTTTTGGCGATAGATTTTCAAAAATCGGTAAACTTCTGGCCAACTTTCGACAAACTAATCCAGATTTTGACATAATTTCCATAATCTGACGAAGGATTTAACCAGAGTTCTTGAATCCTAGAGAGAAATAGAGGGGAAAAAGAAAGAAGAGAGAGAGTGAAAAGAGGAGGTTTGATGAAAAAACCAAAACTTGGGGCTTTTATATCCTCAGGAAACGGTGTCGTTTTGGAGCATAACAAACTGCAGGATCCGCATGTTTTCTAGCGGGCGACTCGACCCACACGTCAATCCGTTTTTTCGACCCATGTACCATCCGAGCCTTCCAACCGAGTCGAGCCATATACCGAGCCTCCAAGCCATCTTCTGAGCCTAAAGTCGAGTTGCACTGAAGCCGTTGAAAGTGAGTCGATCTTATTTTACTATTTTTTTATTTTACTTTATTTATTTACTTTTAAAGTTTTTTTTTTGCATGATTAAAATTTAGAAAAAATATAAACAATATAAAACAAAATAAAGTATTTTTTTTTTTAGAATAAATATTAATTATCCAATGATGAAATTTATAGAAATTTCAAATGGTAAATTTTTATAAAATTCATAAGTGAGAAATTTCTCTAAATTTATCTTAAATGGTAGAATAATTTAGATAAAGTTTCAATAACAATAATTAGTATTTATTTTAAAAAAAAAAAAGAAAATAATAAAAATAAAAAATAAAAAATTTGAAATTAAATACAAATTACTTAATGATGAGATTCTTAGAAATTTCAAATGATAAATTTTTTAAGAAATCTCTAAGTGAGAAATTTCTCTAAATTTGTTCTAAATGGTGAAATAATTTAAAGGGAATCTCAATAAAAGTAATTGTAATATTTTTCAAATAAAAATTTTGATTAAAAATATTTGACAGTTATCCAATAATGAGACTCTTAGAAATTTCAAATGGTAAATTTTCTAAGAAATCTCTAGGTGAGAAATTTCTTTAAATTTATCACAAATGGTGAAAAAATTTAAATAAAATTTTAAGAAAAATAATTGTCATATTATTTTTTTTCCAAAAAAAAAATTTCTAAATAAGCCCAAATAGTGGAGAATTTAGAAATTCAAAAAAAAAAAAAAAGAAAAAAAGAAAAGATATTTCTAATATGGCCAAAATGGTAAAATAATTGGATATATTTTCGACAAAAATAAAAAATAAAAATCTTCTAACGATGGAGCTTTTTTAAGAAAATAAATGGGATTCTTGGATACTTTTGAGATGAGAAAATATTTTTAAAAATTTTGTCAGATTGATGGAAAATCTTAAGAATTATTTCTAATATTCAACATTAGAGATTAAAACCATTAGAATCGAGACCTTAGGATAAATTTAAAATAAAATGGTACCATCCTTTGGATGGGCATGTGGAGGTGCTATAACTTTTCTAAAATGTAATTGAACTCTCGAACCTTATTCTGGTTAGTAGACCCAAACCTATTCTTTTAGGGACCCTCAGTCAAGTTTAAGAGCTTCTTAAGAGGACAGTTTCTTAAGGTGGTTAATCACACCTAGTTAAAAAAGATTGGTGGTGACTCTTTTTGTTAAGTCTGGCTATAGATTTACAGATCTATATGTTATGACAGTTTGGTGACTTCATCGAGGATGCTATAGAGAGTCAGGCCATAACATTTTAAATATATCCTATCCTTTGATCTAATGGTTTTACATTGTAATTATTTGTTTACTAACGTTTTTCTTTTATTGTTTCTTGTTTGATTTATGGGGTTGACAATTATATGTTCCTTCACACACATTGTCACATGCATTTGCATGATATGAGCTCTATACCCGAGCTCTGTCCTTCTTAGGAGAGAGTAAAGTACTTACGCTCTTGTGAGATGATAATTTTCGTAATGGCTGTGAAATACTCCCACTCAAATTGAATTCTTTTCGTTGGTAGCTTGTAGTGGGTGAGGATTAGATTGCCTTACTAGTCTATGATGGACAATGATATAAGAAATAATTTGGGAACCTTTAGTGGTCAAAGTCACCTAACTCTGCATATAGTTTACACTTAAGAAGTTAGCCTTAAGATAGAGCCCTTCCTACCCATTGATATATGTATCTCGAAATTAGGACACAAGAAAGAATAACTTGTAATTGTTTATCTAACTATTTTGTTTGTTTGATTTTATGCACCTGCATCATTTTCATATTATTTAATTCTATGCATGATTTTCATGCTCATGTTTTAACATTGTCATTTGCATCATTCTCACATATGGAATATTTACCATATATCAATTATTGATAAATCATATCTCACACTTACATCCATGAAAAGCCAGATGCAATCAAAGTCTACATCAGTTCGTTGTGAATCTCCTCATCAATTAAAAATTAAGTAAAAAAAAAGTAAAAAAAAAAAATTGCTTGCTTGAGGATTTTGTTTCATTATTGCTATAGAGAGTTAATCTCGATCTCTAACAAAATGACCTGACTGACTTAAATAATGTTTGGGGATGCATTAATAGAATAAGTCAAAAGGCATTTGAGAATAAATATAGAGACATAGCTTCACTGCTCCAAATGGATGTAAACAATAATTTGATTAGAGCCATCATTCAGTTTAGGATCTTTTTTATAGTTGTTTCATCTTCAATAAGTAGACATGATGCCTACAATTAAAGAGTATATGGTCTTACTTCATTTTGATTTGCCAAACTCAGACAAGATTTATTAGTCAAATAAGGTGGGTTATCATAAAAGGTTGGTGCAAATGCTAGGAATTAGCTTGCCTCAAGTTGATGCATGTGTCAAGATAAAAGGTGAAAGTAAGGCTATCCCATTGAATTTTCTATGAAACTTCATCCAGGGGTATTTGGATGATGATCAGGGGATGGTGGTAATGGCCATAGCTCTATATAGATTAGTAATCTTTTCAAAAGTCATTGGACATGTTGATGTCACAGTGATAGACTTTGTTGATCAGTTAGCATACAAAGTTAATGCAGCATCAACTATTTTAGTAGAAACCATTTATTCCTTGAATTTCTGTCATAGAAATGGTAAAGGTCGATTTAATGGGTACTTACAATTGCTTTATGTATGGATGAAGAGTCACATTAAGTGTGAAGAAAGCTAGTTTCATAAACTATATCTTCATTCCAGTGTTTCAATCAAGGAGTTTTGTTGCAGCACATGACCTAAAGCAAAGTCAAAAGAAGAATGGATTTCTTATTTTTATGTGTTGGATAGCCAAAAGATAATTTAGAGAGCACCTTCGATGCGTTATGACACTGTGTTATATAGTTATGGGAATCAATCTTGGGTGTTCTTATTGGGTCTATGGGGTGCTGTTACATATGCCCCAACTTTGGTAATAAGATAATCCGGATGTGAGCAATTCATTCTAGAAACCTATGAACTTAATCAGTGAAAATTTTTTTTCACTGAAAAATAGGCATATGGAATGATCGAAATGATAGAAAAGGCATGGAAACAAACCATCAGGGTTAGCCAGGAGAGGCTTACTTATGATGTCACCTCGAAATATATTGTGTGGCATATAAGGAGGGGCAAGGATATTATGCTTCCTAAAGAATAAATAATGGACCATTCCTCAAAGTTGATTTTTCAAGATCTTTTACTCAAAGTGGAAACGGCAAAAAAAAAACTCCAAAATAAGAAAGATGAGCTAAAACAGAAAAATAAGCGATTAAAGTTAGAAATGAAAGAGAGTTTAAGGCTTTAAGAATAGAAAATTCAAAGCCTCATGAAGCAAAAAGATTAATAAAAAGCTCTATTCAATGATCTAGACATGACACATTTGTCAGTCATACCCGAGCTTACTTGACTCTTAAAAGAAAATGAACTATTAAAAGCAAGGGTGAAAGATGTACAAAAAGCTACTGCTAGGGCACACTGACATAACTAGATGTTACAAAGAATAATGGATCAGTACATAACACACGTAAAAGCCTTGTTTAATGAATGCAAAAGACAAGCTAAACAGAGTGAGTTATAGAAAGACATGTACATAAAAAAATAAAAACATCTAAGGCATTTGTTCGATTAGCTATGCATTGTTGCAAACAAAACATCAGAAATGAAAGAAGAAGTAAAAGATTTAAAGGCTATTATGCAACCAGTGGGAGCTCATGGGTGGCAATTGCTTGACTTTCTAGATGAGGCATAAAATCATTATCAACGAGCTTTAAAATTTATAAGAAAGCATTAGGATAATGTTAGGAAATAAAAGATGATGTTTAAGATTTAGGATAATGTAGTTTTAAAATTTGGTCAAATAAAGTTTCAAATTGAGATTTTTTATCAATAATGGTGATGTGGCAAATATTAGGACATTTCATGCATGCATTTACATATCAAACATAGAGCATATAATTTTTAATAATCATATAATTATGGTACTCAAAGTTTAAGGATAGCTTCACCAAGCAAAAACTCCACTCATTGATACAACACAAGGGCCTGAGCTAGA
This sequence comes from Durio zibethinus, assembly GCF_047325235.1. NCBI lineage: Eukaryota > Viridiplantae > Streptophyta > Magnoliopsida > Malvales > Malvaceae > Durio > Durio zibethinus. The sequence continues at coordinate 3,351,015 of NC_143181.1, forward strand.
CAAATAGAGTTAAAAAACTTTCATCATCTTAAGAAGATATAAAAAGCTCAGGAAAAACTTGAAAACAAATTGAGTAAAATTTTGAATGCTCTAAAAAAGTTAAACAAGGGAAAAAGGATAGAAAAAAATACCAGCCAATAGAATCATCTATCACAAAAGGTGGCTAACCCCCTATATTCATCTAGTTTTGGTCCACTTCAAGCTCAGTCTACATAAGAGGTACCACCATAATAGTTCACCTACCTTACATATCCCGAAATACCATCAGCTTCGAACCTAAGGCATTACCATAGCTATGTAATTCTTATTTGTAATGAAAAAATAATGGAACCAATTCAAGTTCTCGATCTTGATGATTTAAAGGAAAAAAATAGAGAGAAAGCAAAAGTGATTGAATCTCTAAAAGAATTGAAGATTAGTATGCTGAAAGAGAGGTTATGGATAGTGGAAGAAATTGGGTTTTATGGTTTTATCGATGTTGCTGGGCTTTGTTTAGTTTCAGATGTGGTTATTCCTCTGAAGTTTAAAGTATTGAAGTTTAAGAAATATGATGGTACAAGATATCTAAAGACCCATATTACCATGTACTGTCGAAAGATGACAGCCTATACCCATAATGAAAAGCTATTGATGCATGTATTCTAAGATAGCCTTACTGGCTTCGTTGCTAAATGGTATGTCTAGTTTGACAGAACCCGCATACGTTCTTGAAATGATATGGCTCGTGACTTAATCAGTCAATATCGACATATCATAGATTTGGCCCTTGATCGTTTATCTTTGTAGAATATGAAGAAAATGGTAAATAAGTCATTCAAAAAATATGTCTAGAGGTGAAAAGATATAGCTTTTCAAGTGCAACCTTCTTTAACTAAAAAAGAAACCACAGTATTATTCGTCAACATTTTGAAATCTCTCTATATAAAAAGATGATAAGAAATGCAATAAAAAATTTAACTAATGTGGTGATCTTAGGTGAAATCATCGAGAATGCCATCAAGAATAACAAGTTAAAAGAAAGGAAAGCATCCACTAAGAAAACCCTAAAGAAAAAAAAGACTAAAGCTCAGGCTGTGAGCTTTGATAGACAACAGTTCAAGGATTATCAATCTTACAAACCACAATGCTACTCTCTATATTACCCTACTATGAATAATGCCTCTCATTACCAGTACCACATAATCCCACAACTGTCTTACTCTTTGACCTATCAACCTCATTTCAGACTTCAAACTACCATATATAGGCCAATATTCAACCTTTCTCAAGACCTCAGACCCGTCCGGCTAGCCCAATAAGTAGTACATGAGAGTAACAAACTACTCACGAAAATCTCGTATTCGATCCAATCCTTATGACATATGTAGAGTTATATTGAGAGCTCTATAACAATCATCTAATTGCTCTTAGTCGATTAGAACCATTAAAGCCACCTTATCCCAAATGGTATAATCCTATAGCCCATTGTGACTATCACTATGAGATTGTTGGTCATTTCATTGATAATCGTACTACTTTGAAGCACCAAACGTTAGTAGCAATCTTTTGCCTAATCACAATATTAATGCTCTGAGTGAGGAATAAGAGCATCACCTGAAAAAGAGAGTGACAGAAATAAAAACACCTCTCAGTCAGCTATTTGATGCTTTATAGAAAGTTGACATGATATAGCCAGTAAGTCCATACAGTTATCATAAAAAGTATGTATCAAATAGCAATTACAAGTATCATAGTGGGGCATCTGGCTACTCTATCAAAACCTCTGAGTAGTTTTACCAGGAGATACAAAAGCTCATTGATTTTTATCAGATTCGATTTTATGAAAAAAAGAAAGATTTAAAAAATGTTGAAGTGTCTATGATCGACAAGCCATCATATCTATTTTCATGGTCGATAACAATTTACTGTGGGATAGGCCAAAGTCGACTATAGACAAGCTCGTTCCCAGGTTGATAATTTTTAAAGTCCCTATTCTATTCCTTTACAATGACAATAAAGTTGTGTCTTGAAAATATGACTGTGACATGATAGTCTAAGTGCAATAGGAGAATGCATTTAAGTCTGATGCTGTCAATATAACTGGTGTAGGGGGCATTACTCGAGTGAAAGATGCTACACTCCAAAAATGCTAAAAAGGGTTAAAAAAGAAAAAGCAAAGGAAAGAGAAGAACAAAATGATCTGAAAGTAGTGCTTGATGAAGAATATCAAAAGTTGATGTAAAAAAAAGAGGCTTGTGAATTCTTAAAGTTAGTAAAATACAATGAATATTTTATGGTTAAACAATTGAATAAGATGTCAGCGTAAATCTAATTGTTATCATTGTTATTGAATTCGAAACCATACCTAAATACCTTGCTGAAAGTGCTGAACTAAGTATATGTAGCATATAATATGTCTGTTTAGTATGTAAACCATTTAGCTGAAAACTTGATCATGCCAAATTACATAGCATTTAGTGATGATAAGATTCTTTCAAAAGAAAGGGGAAATATCAAGGCTCTATATATCACTATTAAGTGTAAGAGCCATATTATAGCCAAAGTCCTTATCGATAATGGTTCTGCTATTAATGTCATGCCTATGTCAATTTTGGCAAGGTTATCTATTGATTGCTCACATATGAAAAGTAACCATATGGTCCTTTAAGCTTTCGATGAGACCAAGCATGAAGTTATGACAGATATAAAAATATCTTTACAAATTAAGTCGTGCACATTTAATGTAAAATTTCAAGTGATGGATATCTTTTCATCTTATAGCTGCTTATTATGAAAGCCATGGATTCACATGGTAAGTGCTATTCTTTTTACCCTACACTAAAAGATCAAGTTTAATATGAAAGGTCAATTGGTGGTAATGTTTGGAGAGAAAGATATACTGGTGACTCAGCCATTAAATACCTCATATGTGAAGGCTGTTGAAAATGCACTAGAATGTTCTTATTAGTCTTTTAAACTGGTTAACTCTGTGGACGAAAGACCTATAAGCCAACAATTTTTAAATATAGTGGTGAGTTAGATTATCAACAAAGGTTAGTATCTTAGAGCAGGATTATGAAGAAATTTGTAAGGGATAAAAAAATTCTCGATGATAATGGACAACAGTGAAGGGCTGGGCTTAGGCTATCAAGTAGAAAAATGGAAGATAAAAAGAAGACAAGCAAATAAAAGGGAAAAAATCATAGTAAGGTTAATAGTCATCCCGCACTTTTATGATACCTTCAAGCTTGGAGAATTTATGTACCCAGATACAAATGAAGATTTTAGATTGAGCATGAAAAAGGCTTTCATTGAGTTATCTATCTATATGATTGGAGATGAAAATGGGTATGAGTAAGAAATATGGGTATGCCCTTGTTTGCCAGACTAAAAGCTGGATAATTAAAGCATCATCAAAATGCCTACTATATTTGAGACTAATTCAATGTAATTGCACATCCTAATAGCTTATACCTAAAGGCATTAGGGTGATCTTTCTTGTTTTGGCCATTTATCTATTATTATTTTAATAAAAATTAAGAAGGATGCATTTTCATTCATTTCTTCTAGTGCTTTCATTTTTTCATTTTCTAAACACATTTTGACAATATATCCCATTTCATTTAATTTCAAATCCTTAAATGAATAGGAAGATAATCATGATAACAATCAAAAGGTTAATTTTAAGAATTCAATTAACACTGATGAACTTGATAACAAAGATGATTTTAAAGAATATGTTATCCTTCCAAACCTAATGAGATTAAATGAGCAAGAAAGTAAACCAATTGAGCCTCATTAGGAGATAACTGAATTGGTGAATTTAAGAAATGAGAAGAATAAGAAAAAGATTAGAATTGGTACTTCACTTTCATCAAAAGATATGTTATAATTAAAAAATCTACTTCGAGAATTTATAGATATGTTTGCTTGGTCTTATTAGGATATGCCTAGGCTTAGTACAAAAATAATGAAATATAAATTACCCCTAAAGCCAGAATGTAAACCAGTCCAACAGAAATTAAGGTAAATGAAACCCAAAATGTTGCTAAAGATTAAAGAAGAGGTAAAAAAATAGTTTGATGCAGGTTTCTTACAAGTGGCCAAAAATCTAGAATTGGTAGCCAACATAGTATCAGTCTCTAAAAAAAATGAAAATGTGTGAATTTGCGTAGATTATCATGATTTGAATAAGGCTAGCCTAAAGGATAACTTTTTTTTGCCTCATATTAACACATTGGTAGATAATACTTCTAGGCATTCGATGTTCTCCTTTATGGATGGGTTCTCAAGGTATAACCAGATAAAGATAGCTGCAGACTCTATGGAAAAAACCACTTTCATGACTATATAGGGGACATTTTGCTACAAAATTATGTCATTTGTTTTAAAAAATATTAGTGACATGATCTTCTCATTTTTGAGACTTCATAATCATATCATCCACATATATTTCTATCTCTTTATGCATCATGTCATGAAAGAGTATCACCATAGCTCTTTGATATGTTGCTCTTAAAAGGTTGAGAAAACTCTAACTCAAGTTGAACTTAGCTAAGTGCACCTTTGAAGTAAGGTCAGAGAAGTTGCTAGGCTTTATGATCAGTGAAAGAGGAATTGAAGTCGATCCAGATAAAATACAAGCCATTCAAAATTTGTCACCTCCAAGCACACTAAAAGAGGTTCAAGGTTTTCTAAGAAGACTGAACTACATTTCTCGGTTCATTTTTCACTTACCCTATAAGTGTGATCCTATTTTTAAACTTTTATGTAAGAATAATCCTGAAGAATGGAATGAGAAATGCCAAATAGCTTTTAATAAAATTAAGCAATACTTGTCTAATCTTTAATGTTGGTACTGCCTATTCCAGGAAAACTTTTGGTTTTATACCTAATAGTGTACGAAAGTTCAATGGGATGTGTGTTGGTGCAGTAAGATGAATCTAGCTGAAAAGAGAGAGCTATTTACTATCTGAGTAAAAAATTCATAAAATATGAGTCCAAGTATTCTTCTTTGAAAAAAATATGTTGTGCATTAGCTTGGACTACTAAAAGACTCAGACAACACATGCTCTATCATACCACCTGGCTTATAACAAAATAAGATCTAATTAAATACATCTTTGAAAAACCCTCTTTGTCTAAAAGAATTGTTAGATGGCAAGTAATGCTCTCAGAGTATGATATTATATATGTAAGCCAGAAGGTAATAAAAAAAGTGCTATAGCTAATTTTTTCGAAGATGATGTTATTGAAGATTATGAGCCAATGAGATTAGAATTTTTTGATAAAAATTTGATGGTTATTTCTCAACTGAAGGAAAAAGGGCATAAAGAGAAGTGTTGGAAAATATATTTTGATGGAGCTACCAATACTTTAAGACATAGAATTGGGGCAATTTTGATTTCTCCATAGGAACAATACTATCATACAATAGCGAGGTTGAATTTTAATTGCACAAATAACATTACTGAATATGATGCATGCATCATGGGTTTACAAGCTGTTAGAGATAGAAAAGTTAGAGCATTGAAAGTATTTAAAGACTTAGCTCTAGTTATATATCAATTGAAAAGAAAATGGGAGACAAGAGATTCGAAACTCATTCTATATCACAAGTATATCCTAGAGCTAATTAAACGGTTTAAAGATATTTAGTTTGATCATTTACCTCAGAAAGAGAATTTGATTGTTGATGCCTTGGCTACTTTGGCAATAATGATTTAAGTTAGTGATAATACCAATATTCAACCCCATTAAGCTAGATGTTAAGGATATGCCAACTTATTGCTCTAATGTAAAAGAGGAAGAAGATGGAAAGCCTTAGTATTATGATATCTTGCAGTACATTAAGAATCGACAATACCCTTTTTAATGATAAAAGGGTCATCCGAAGACTAGCTATGAGTTTCTTCCTAGATAAGGATGTTTTGTACAAAAAAAATCATGATCAAGTATTATTGAGATGCGTAAATAAGGTTGAAGCAAAGAAAATCATTAAAGAGATGTATGATGAAATATGTGAAGCACATATAAATTGATATATGATGATAAGACAAATCATAAGAGCATGGTACTGTTGGTTAACAATTGAAAGTGATTGTATTGATTATACTAAAAAATATCATAAGTACTAGATCTATGCTAATAAGATTCATGCTTTGCTGTTTGTTTTACATGTTTTGATAGTACCCTAGCCATTCTCTATGTGAGGTATGGATATCATTGGTCCTATAACCTCAAAGGTTTCTAATGGGCATAGGTTCATTTTTGTAATAATAAATTATTTCACGAAATGGGTGAAATAGCTTCATTTAAAAGTGTGACACGATCTGTGATCTGTAAGTTCATAAAGAAAGAGATTATTTATAGATATAGACTTCTAGAAATAATCATTTCAGATAATGCCAAGAATTTAAACAGTAAGATGATGCAAAAAATATATGCTCAGTATAAGATCAAGCATCATAATTTAACACCATACCATAAAAAATGAATGGAGCAGTTGAGGAGGTAAATAAAAATATATATAAAAAATTCTTGAAAAGATTATCGAAACCTATAAAGATTAGTATGAAAAGTTACCATTTGCGCTACATGCTTATCAAACATCAATGCATACCTCTACTGAGGCAACATTATTTTTCTTAGTTTATAAGATAAAAGTTGTATTACCAGTGAAAGTGGAAATCGCTTCCTTAAGGGTTTTAAAGAAAATTAGGCTGAAAGAGGCTGAATGGATTTGAGAGCACAGTAAGCAGTTAAATTTCATTAAAGAAAAGAGATTAACAGCATTGTGTCATGGTTAACTAGATAAAAAAAAATGATGAGGGCTCATGATAAAAAGGTTCGACCTTATTGTTTTTTAGAAGAAGAATTAGTCTTAAAAAAAATTCTCCCAAACTAACACGATAATAGAAGAAAGTGGACTTTGAATTGAGAATGGCCATATGTTGTGAAACGAGCTTTTTGAGGTGAAGCATTGATATTAACTGAGATGGATAGATATGATTTGCCTCATCTTATAAATTTTGATACTGTAAAAAAGTACTAAGCTTGAAAAAAAATAAAGAAAAATAAAAAAATAAAAAAAATAAAATGAAAAAAAATGAAAAAGAAATACTCAAGTCAAAAACCTAAAAAGACAGTTTGAGTCAAAAGGAGTTTATCTAAGTTGAACACCTAAAAATGTAGCTTAGATAATGACAATACAATATTAAATTTAAAAATTCACCAGCATGGAAGCTAGCATATTCGAGTGAGTTTTAAGTTGTTAAAGCAATCGGGTAGTTGAATTTTTCCAAAAAACTTCAAGATATGTTATCATGATTGTCTGACGGTTTATTTTGGGCGTTGTTACCTCATACCCATCTTTATAACTTTTTTTTCCTTTTTTACTCTGTTCAATGGCCAAAGTTGTGCTACCATTTGTTTTAATAAGAGATACTTCACTTTATCCCTTGTTTCTCTCTTTTATTGATTATTTTTCATTTATTTCCCAACCATTCCTATTCTTTTCTCTCTAGTACCTTATAATGAAAGAAATGTATGATTGCATTTTTACTTTTTAAAATTGAAATAATGATTGATAAATGAATAACAACATGAAAGATTTTTACATTACCTTGGAGAGGTTGAGAGTGATAAAGACAAATGTGAAATGTTCAGTTTCGTGAATTTGGAAAAAAAAAATACTTCTTTAAGAAGAGAAGATGGAAGTTAAATGAGAAGGATGATTGATAATTGCATTGGTTTGGTCTTAGTGCCTGAAGATTGAAAGGTTCATGGCCCAAGAAGAAAGCTTGAGAAACTTAAGTACCACAATTGAAGAAAAATTAATTAATCAACATTGGCATAGCATGCATTGCATTTCTGAATGATTAGTGCATTGCATGTAAAAATGTCCAGTGCATGAAGCAGGGATATTTCGAGATTCCCCATGGAGAAAATAAATATGAAAACTTTCCAATAAAAGAATTTCAACTTCTTATTTGAAAAAGAATACCTTTGAGGTAAGATTTTAATATTTAAAAAATGGTACTTTTTAGTATTAGAAACAATTTATAAGACCTCTGGGTATAATCTCTTAAAATTTTTTCAGACATGATTTATGACTCTTCTGGACATTATTGTCAAGACGCCTTATATTATTTTTCAAAGTTGTTGAAGCATTATTTAATTTTTCAAAGTTGTTGAACCTTTGCTTAGAGGAGCCTCTACTTAAAGGAGCCTTATTTTATTTTTTAAAGTTATTGATTCTCTGTTTAGAGAAACTTTATTTTATTTTTTAAAATTGTTGAGCCTCTACTTAGATGAACGTTATTTTATTTTTTAAAGATTTTGAGCTTCTGTTTAAAGGAGCATTTATTTTTACAAAGTTATAGAGCCTCTGTTTAGAGGAGTTTTTAGAAAGTATGAGTATACTTAAAAAAAGAGAAAAAGGTGTCGAATTGAGTTGATTGGATTGTCTACGTTTTCACATAATTCTTATTTCACAAAAAATATGTAAAGATGGACAGCTATAGACACCTTAATCTATCTGGGGTTTACTAGATTTTGATTTTGTTAATAAAAATAAAAAAGGAAAAATGAGAAAATAGGCGGTTCTTTGATGGTTAGTTACATAACATCTGTGTTAAAAGGGATAATAATTTGCCTGTAAGGTATACCATATGTAATATTATTGGGGAAATCAGGATTGAACAAAATAATATTGAATGATATAATTTGGAAGTGATCACAGTAAATGAATTGTTATTTCGATTGATATAAAGAAATTAATGATCGATTAAATCGTTATTATTTTCATTTTTTATTTAATTTACGATTTATAACAAAGAATGTTGAGTATTTTTTAACATTATTTCTGTAATGTTTTTTCAACTATTTGATATAAACAATTATCTTATGATCATTTTTTGGGATATCTTAATTACAATTTTCAACAATTATTTTACTCTTAATTTTTCCTTAAATTATATTATTAATTTTGTTAAACGATTTGTTTGTAATTATTTTTTGTTTCAACAAATTTTTATTATTTTTTTGTAAGGTTTAGGTGGTAAGTTTATATTGATAAAATTATCCCTTTAGTTTTTTTAATATTAATTTGGATACAAAGATGGTAGATGATTGTAATTTTATATTTTTAATTCTTTTTTATTTATAAAAAAACTACATTTTGGTTTTTTTTTTTAAAGATAGTGAATCATTTCATGTATGCTTTATTGACTTTGACTTGCCACATGGTAGTCTCCCAACATGAATATTTTTATATCAACCATGTTTATAATATGGATAACATAGCAAATAATGTAATTTAAAAAAAATATTTATGGTGATTAAAAGTTTAGCATTTGGTTATAAACACTGCATTTATTAATTGGAAAACGTCTTTAATGATTGTCCAAAATCAAGTTTTTTTTTCTTTTGCTTTGAAACATGTTTAAAAAAGAATCAAAAAAAGGTTTGATATAAGAATTGCTTTTATTCTATTCATTATGTTAGAAATGAGGTATTCAAAGAATTTAATAGCACGTTTATACCACAAGAAATGTTGTGGTAAAAAAAATGTAAACTATTGATGTTATTTTTAGGAACATAGGATTTTTCTTTGGGAGTGCTATGTGGTTGTTTAGTGTTACTCCTTTGTTTTTTGCTTTTTCTTTTATTTTCTAATGTGCAACATGGTTGTTTCATTGTTTTCCTTTCTTTTTTTACTTTTTGGGGGTTTTTTTTTTGTATTTTATAAAAAAGATCTGAGTAAAAAAGAAGGGTAGTTATTTATTAATTTAACTAAAGTGACAATTTGGAGGGGTTGGTAAAAGGTTTAGGTGGTAAATCTATATTGATAAAATTATTTCCTATCATTTTGAACACTGGTTTGGGTACAAACGTGGTGAATGAATGTAATTCTACATTTTTATTATTCTTTTTATTTAAAAAAATAACGTTTTCATTTTTTAAAATGCAGTGGATCATTTGATCCACGTTTTGTTGAGTTTGATTTATCATGTGGTAGTATCCAAATATAAATGATTTTAATATTAATAATGTCTATAATGTGGATAACGTAGCAATTAATATTATTTTTTAAAAAATAATGATACTTGTAATTGTAGGGTTTGGCTGCAAATACCATGTTTATTAATTCCAAAACATCTTTGCTGATACTCTAAGAGCAATTTTTTTATTTATTTCAAAACATGGTTGATAATGAATAAAAAGTAGGAATTATTTTTACTCCATTTTGAATATTAAAAACGTGGTGTTCAAACAATAAATATCATGTTTATTGATTTATAAACGTAGAGGCTAGAATTTTACAATCATAGAAATCGAAATATAGGATTCTTACTTCCTATCATAACATCATGATGTAACTAGTTAAAATCTATTAAAATAAAGCCGATCTGAACATCTGATATCTCTATTTAGAGAATCTTAACAAATATTTTTTAATCACTTTAAAATTATATTCTCTGCATACAAACACTTATTTGCTTGCACTAAAAAGGTAAACATGCATCAAATTTCACCAATGGAGAACCTAAAGAATATTGATCATGCACCAGAATTTTATCTCCTTTTGTTTCAAAAGCACATCTCTTGAGATTTTTTTGGTAAATAAATGATCGATATAGTTTTTTTTTTTTGTATTTGATATCTATTATTTTTTGTTTTGTTCTTCAATGTTACAAGATCTATATGTATTTAAGTTTTTCATTACATGATTTATTTTCATTTTTATCTTTTTCTTTTCTTCTAATTGTAAATCTGTGTTTTTTGCTGCTATTTTTTAGATAGATTTATAATTTTCTATTGATAGATATATTGGTAATTGTATAAAACTTAATAATAATAATAATAATAATAATAATAATAATAATAATAATATTTTTACAATTGATGGAATTTGTTGTTAAATATGGTTGAATCAATTCTATTACAACAAAATTTCTTGAAAAGTAACCCTTATTTTTCTCATTGATGCAATTATTAAATTTTGATATATAAATTTATAGTTATATATATTATTTTTCACTTTTAATAGATTTCTCTATTATTCAAATTTATATAGGCAAATTGCAAATATATATTTCTTTTATTTTTATTTTCAAAAATAACCTTTATTCTTTTTTTATTCGTTTATATACTTATATTCCAATGGAATCTACAGTATTATACTCATGTATACATAGAGATAAAAAAAATAGAGTTTTTACCCCTGTTTTTACATTTTTCATAATTCAAAATCGAATTATAAATCAAATATGCAAAATGTATTTCATTTATATTTTAACATTATACATAAAAATTTTATGTGATTTCAAAAAATTTCTAAAAAGTATGCCCAAAAGCATTTGATGAAAGTTCAAACTCCAAATACTTTGTACCTTAGGGGTTGTTTCTAAATGCATTCAAAGTGGAATTACATCAAATTGACAATCGTTTATGCTTCAAAAATGGATGGAAGAGGTTTGTTAATGCACATTGTTTGAATATGGTGATTTGTTAACTTTCAAATACAACAAAAACAACACTTTTGATGTCTATGTGTATGTTGCATCCAACTCCATAATTATAGTAAATGACTTTCAAAAGAGAAAAGGCCCTATATATATTTCAATTGTGGTATATTTATTACAAATGAATTCAATTAATATTAAATTTTATAACTTTTTATAGCTAAAAAAGATTGAAGAGATAGAGAAAGTTCTTCATAGAGTCAATAAAGGAACGCCAGTGAAATCATTGATATACATGATTAATCCTCTTATTCTGATAATGAGAATGACATTGATCTTGATGACAAGGATGATGAGGATGCAGATGATATTCAATTTTTATCTTCCTATGTATTATGACAAAAGCAAATGTTAAATCATTATACCTCTTAGTAATAAATAGTCCATTGTTAGTTTTATACTTTACTGTATTTTAAGAATTGATGTATTCAAAATATTATATCTAGATGATTATGATTTGCTATTTTGGCAAACTAGATTTACAACATTAAATGATTATTTCATATAATATATCTTTACTTTATTTTGTGAACAATATCTACTAGACCATGATGTGGATATCATATTAAAGATTTATGGTATCAACACAATTTGGACTGTGCGATTCAAATCAAATGATAAAAATAAAATTTTCTTTGCTGGATGGAAGAAATTCACAACAAACAACAATTTAAAGATTGATGATATCCGCATTTCTCATATGGTTAATGAAAGCTTCTTCAATATTACAATCCACCGTAAATATATGCCATAATCTGAGCTTTCTTTAGTTAAGTTTTACTTTATATATTATGTTATTTAAACATTTTGAACTTATGCTTATTTTCTAGCTTTGAAATTTATCTATATTAACAATGCTAATAAGGTTGCACATGTTAAAGATTTTGATGTACCTTTTACTGTAACTGTGCTTTATTAATCGCATTATTATTATAATTATTGATTACCTTTGAGCTTAAATTCTTTTATCAATGTTTTCCGTTTACATAAAACAAGTTTATTTTACACATTACTTTACTTTTCACCTTTATCATTAACAACATCAGAATGGATATTCTTGATTTCCTTTATTAACTAAAAAATATTGCTAAATTCAACCAATAATAAATTTTTAAAATTTATTTTATATTAACATTAATCAAAATAACATTTAAAGTTTCATTTATTTTAATACTGATTGTTTCCCCACTAAACATCACTTTTGAATATATAGAGAAAAATATACATGCATCAATTGAATATTTTTAAAACCTAATAAACTTCATTTCATTCAATCTATTATGAATATTCATTGTTTTAGGTAAAATCAATTTATTGTGATAAATATAATATCCCAAATTTTAATAAATGAAATTTTGTTGTATTTATAAATATTCTTAAAAAATTCTATATATGAATCAGCAAATAATTATTGATACCTAAAAAAAGAACACTTGAATTATTCAATAAATATTTAATCTAATTTTAAATGATTATATATATATATATATACACACACACACACACCTATTCTTTTTTTCCAATAGAGAATATTATATTTAAATTCTTTTTAAAATTATTAAATTTCAATTTGGCAATCTTTTAATTCCAAATCTTATCATTCTTCTAAATTATTCCAAACAAAATTAAAAATAAAATAAACATCATAAAAATTAATTGCACACCTAATTTATATCGACCTTTTTATTCCAACTTTTACTATTGGTTAAAATTTGGCTATGAAAATTGAAATAAACATTAAATTCATGTAAATCAATCACCAGTTAACTTATCTAAATAATTTTTAATAAATTAAGTATATATTAAATGCAATCTAAACTTCTCATAAAACCTTTAACATTCCACTATCAACCTTATTAATATATATGTCAAAATCAAATTCATATATAAGAACTAAATAACTTCCTTGCATTATTCAAAATAGCACACCCTATCCTTTTTTATTATAGTTAAACCACAAAAAAAAAAAGAAGGAAATCCCTTTCTCTCAACAAAGATGGCCAACCATCGTTTTAATAAACGTTGGACTATCAATGAAATCCCTCAATTCTTTATCATCTTGGTTGAAGAGGATATTATTCAAAATGTTGTGGTAAAAGTCACCTAAACACAATATTTTCTTTATTTTTTATTCCCTTTTTAATCATATTATATAATAAAATAGATTTACTTTTAATGTACAATTTATGTTATAAACTTATTTTAACCCATTTTTGTTACAACTATAATTTTATATGGAATTTTGTATGAAGATGTATCTTTTTTTAGAGTCTCTTATAATTACCATGAATTTGGAGTCTTTTATAAATAGTTGAACTACAATATGATTATAAACAATGAACTTTTTTCCAAACAGATAAATTCTTTAATACTTTATTAACAGTTTATTAACCATAATGTCATGTTTGATTTTCACCTATTTTGTAACTATGATGGTTCTAATATTATTTTCATATTTGTTAATCTGTTATTGGTAATGAATAAATCATTTATTTATACGTCATTTTGGAATCTACAAAATAATTAATTTGTGATTAATTGAATTTATTGCTATGAAAATTGAAATAGATATGCTATTTTATACCTATTGTAACTTTAGATGTACCTAAAGGATTTATAGATATATCTATTGTTATTTTTTTAATTATTTTTTTCTAATAAATTTTGACAAAATTGTATTTTAGAAACTTCCTAAAGGATTTAATAGCACAAACTTATTAATCATTGAAAGTCCATCATTTGTCTATCTCAAGGATTCTACTTCAAATTTATTCTAAATGTAACTAACCAAAATTGAAGGCCAACTATACTTACAAAATGGAGGGAAACACTTTGTAGATGTTCATTCTCTCAAACCCGGAGATTTATTGAATTTCAAATATAATGAGAGTATGATTCTTGAGATTTTCCTTCTTATTAGACTAGTTATTTTCATAGCATCAAACAAATAGTTAACAAATTGAAACCATTATTGTTTCGTATATTTGTATTATTTATCTTTTCTTTTTTGTTATAATGAATCAAAATTAAATCAATGACGCAAGTTCTTTTTTGGTTAATCGACCAAATTCTATTCAACCATTGATGCTGAAGATTCAAATAATGAATCAAATAACCAATATCAAAGTTATCATCATGACGTATTTAGATAAAATGAATCCATTGATAATGATACTCCAATGTTCTATTGCTTAATGAAAAAGATAAATGTTCAAAGATCTTACATTTTGGTAATAAACCACATATTCACTCTTTTCATACACTATTCTACTATTTCATTATTATAATAGACAACTTATAAGTAACTATGTAACAATACATTTCATTAAATTTTTTTTTTGTAAACTTCACTGATAACTTTTGCAATAATTTTTTTTTATAATAGGAAATTCCATCAAATACCACTACTATCTGACCAAACGCACATCTATGACTTTATTGGCTCTTTCATCGAACAAAATTTGGACTATGTGATGCAAACGCAATAATAGGAACAAAACACTCACAAAGAAATGGAAAAAATTTGTTGTTAATAATGTCTTGAAATCTGATGACTTTTATCTTTTTGAAATTATCAGCCAAATTATTTTTGAAGTTATTATTTATCTTAATTGTGAATGAACACCTATAACAATCCAAGTTTGTAAACAATTGATCTGTTATGTTTGTTATTTTGTTCTTGCGATTATTAATCCAATTTCAACTTTATCTTTATATTATAATTTTCATTTTAATATGTAGATAGATATTTAATTTATAAAATCTTATGATTTCTATTACTTTATCATTTTGACATAATGTATTTTTATTCTTGATCTTTTTTCGTTCTGCTTTTGCATTTAGAATTCCATGAAGCACAAGATACACTTTGATATTTTCATTAACATTCTCAAATGTATATTCAACTAAACATCATATACATCACTTAGTAAGACCTATGAAAAATTCATTCCCAACATTAAATATGAAACGTAAATATTAACAAAAAGAAAATCTAAAATTATGAATTGAAATTGATGATATTCAATATTTAATATGCTGCAATACCTTTCATGATAATAAAAAAGTAAGCATCAAAATCTCTAATTCACAAGATTTGATAATTCTTGCTACTTCATCATTTTAACAGAATGTGAAAGCAGGTAATCTAAATGAAATTCATCTATGTGATACATTTGTTGTTAATCGTATTAGAATTTAATATGCTTATAAGTATCAATTTAAAATATTTAAATTACTATTTCATAAATAATGTATTGCAAATAAGTTAGGTAAAGATTTATGGATTACATTTATTAGGATACATTGTTTGTTATGATAGTTTGAAAGTTTGCCTATGATTTTATCTTTTGAAAAGAAGGTATTTCACAAGGGAAAATGAATTTTATTTATAAAGCCACCGTTCAATTATTGACTATTAAATGTGAGATTATCTTTCCTTAATACTAGCTTCGATTGTTAAATGTGTGAATTTGTGTTCGTTTAGGACGATGATAAGGCTTTCTATAGACAATGTCATTATTGACACAGCGGATCAACATTAATTTAAAAATTATTAAACTGTATCCATTATGAAATATTATCTATTACATGAGTCTTGAGATTTACACTCACTATTTTGTCATTTAAGAAAATGCCTCTCAACTGAAGAAATGTGACATTTGCTTAAAAAGCCACGATCCAAATTCTTGAAAAAAAAAAAAAGATTAATATGATTTTGAAAATCATTCTTGATAATAATATTGTTGTTAAAAAATAAGATAATATATATTTATCTCTTTTATATATAACTTATATGGATATTTGCGCATTACCATGGGTCAAAATTTTTTTATTTTTTATTTTTATTAATCATTTTTTTTGCAAAATTTACCAAATTAAAAAAAAGAAAAAAAAAAACAAATTGGGGTGACATGTGAATACTTCCATTGACTTTATGTTGTCACAAAATTTATCTAATAAAAAAAATCAAAATCTCAAAAAAAATTGAAAAGGAAAAAAAAGAAAAAAAAAAAAAAGCTCATAAAAGGTGCTACATGGACAATTCTAATGAGTTTAAAATATTGGTTTCTTTTTATAAAATAATTTTACTAAAAAATGTCTTAATTAGAAATTTAAAAGTAGTTAATATTATTTTTAGAATCCCGTTAACATGTGCTTATAAATACCAATTAAAAATAGTTAAATTACTATTTTATAAATAATGTGTTACAAATAAGTTAGGTAAAAATCTTTGAACTATGCTCATTAGTATATATTATCTATTATGACAGCTTGAAGATTTGCTCACAATTTTATCTTTTGAAAAAGAAGGCATTTCAATAGGAAAAATGACTTTATTTATAAACTCACAGTTTAATTATTGACTATTATATGTTATATTGTTTTTCCTGAATACTAGTTTCCATAGTTAAAGGTATGAATTTTGTGTTCATTTAAAATGATATGGCTTTCCATATATAGTGTCATTATCATTTGTATCAAAGCTATCTCAAGAGTAAGAATTATCCAATTGATGTGGATCCAAATGATTGGCAATGGTTATTCACCAATAAATGGACTACAAATAAATTTAAGATAGTTTGCTTATTCAATAAATTTAACTATATTTTGTTATTTATGTTATAAAAAAAAAATTTTTACCATAATGTAGGCTCAAAATGAATGAAACACAACTAATAGGGGAAATCAATAAATAGGATCCATTGTCGACACAAAGTCAATTGTTTAGAAGACATATGAGATGATAAAATCAATTTTAAGATACTATAAAACATCAAATTCATCCTTATTTTAGATCATTTTTTTTATTAATAGCTTATACTTGGTTTTTTTTTTTTATACTTCAGAAATATAAATATTATGAAAAATAGCCAGATGTTGTGATATTTTGGAAGGCAACATGAATGAGACCGAATGGAATTTGGTTTGTTCCAAATAGGGAAGAAATAATGGTATAGAAATTATTTAAAATTTTATTTATGATTTAATACTAAGTTTATTAATTTGAAATTTTTTAATTATTATTTATACCATATAGAACAAACTTCAAGAAGAGAGTGAGAAAATTCAAGAAAAGATTTCATCTACATTGATACCACGAGTGGAGCATTTTGCCCTTGTTTGGGGAACAAAGTCAAATTACTTGTGTGGTGTAGATGTTGGAGAGATCACATTTATCTTTTAAGAAAAAAGTCATATCATTGCTGAAGTTGAGGCTGCAAAGAAACATACAAAAAAAAAGTTGAAAGGCTTACTGAAATCACAAAAAAAAGAAAAAAAGATGAGGACAACATCGAACTTAAAAAAAATATGGAAGCTCAATGTGAAAAACTTATGGCTCAAGGTAAGGCTATTCAGAAACAAACTATGGAATTAAAACAAGTGAAAGATATATTTGCATGTTTAGTAGGTAAAGGATTAATTCCTAGTGCATTTTTACTTCATCATTATTGTCATCATTTTCTTTTATTTTTAAAATAGATAAGGTAATTACATTTTGATGTCACTATAATCATATTTTATTTTGAAATAACTTTTTAGTGACTATTATTTAATAATTGCAAATGCAATTTTTTATGACAATTTATTTATTATAGTCACTAATGATAGTTTTTTTTTTTTTTTTTATAAATTGACAAATTTTATTATCATAATAACTAATTTATTAGTGACAATAGTTATTGTTAGAAATTAGTTTAATATTTGTAACATTAATCATTTGATACTATTTTGATGAATATTAGTGAGAAAAAATTTGTCACTAATAAAAATAATTTGAGTGACGATAATTTTGTATCTATTGCAATAGTTTTAGTATCAATATTATCGTCACAAGAAAACCATGCTATTATGGCAATGTTTTCATCATTATTTTAGTATTTTTAGAGTCGAAAAAAGTATCACAATAAATTGAGCTATTGTGACAATTTATTTTAATCAAATATTCTAATACTTTTATTGTTAAAGTTTGTGTTAAAAACAAAAAACTATTATGATGACTTAATAAAAATCGTCACTAATGCAATAGTGATGTTTATTTGCAACGACAAACAACGAATTTAAAAGTTGATCACCGTAAATGTGGGTGACTAAATTTTATACTGACAATTTTTTTTTCCATAAAAAATACTGTCCAGAAGCATTAATTTCCTGAATGGCAGATCTCAGAACCTCTTCCCCAGCAACAAGTCGTAACTTCCTTGAAAAAGCTTCCTTGGTCATCGTTCCAGCCTGTGGCAACAATTGGAAATATAAATTTTGTTTAAAGTTTAAAGGTAACTTTCATTATAAGCAGCGAGAAACATGTTCATCTACTAGACATGCAGCCTCCTTACCTTGAATGTGTTATATGAAATCAATAGTTCCTGGAGTTTGCAGGTGGAAGAGAGTCCTTAATTTTTTAAAACAATGCTTCCATACCTACTCGTGGCCTCGGTTGACCTACAAGAAAACGTCTAAAATATTAACTTCCAAAATATATAAAGAAAAAAAGGATATCAAGGAGAGTAGAAAGTTTACCTTGCATGTTACCAGAAGGCCTGAAACTCACAACAAACTCAGGAAGAATATGCGTTTTAGCATTAGTTGACCACACCACATACCACTTTGGGTTCTTAGGATCATCAGAACCAGTGTCGAAATTAACACTAGATGGACGATACTGTCGAAATCCAGCTTCCACTTTCTCAACATTCCCCAATATAACCCGGCACAGAATAAGATGTTTTACACCATTATCATCAGAATCTACTAGCTTTGCGCTACAACAATTAATTCGATATAAAACACAGATCAAAATAACAGTATAAAAGTTAAAATTACCAAAAAACAAAGAAAAACTACGTATTAAAAAGTAATTAAACTTATGAAGGCGAATTGATCAAGACTAGGCTGTTTGTTCATCCTGTTGTAAATATGACATGAATATATGATACGAAATTACTACTAGACTGAGCTCCAGAGCTGCACAAACCAAAAATTAGCATTGTACGAACATGACTTAAATTAATTCTGAAGCTAACTTGATCAAATCTCAAACTCACTGGTAACTGAGCCAATGCAGCCTTATCCACTGTGCGAAAGCTAAGTAAAGAACTGGACAATAAACAAAAGAAGTAAAGAATTACCTCAAGTGTGGCAGCCCAAAAGTAGACAAATAAACGCCAATCCCATAAGCATTATAGAGCAATCCAAACCCATGAACCAAAATACTCTCCACAACCTTGGCAGACACTCCATACCATGCATAAGCCATATTTGAAGTGCCTCTTGCAGCCCTAGTAATCTCAATCTGCTTCCGAAAAGCCTCGAGACAAGCCTTATCAAAATGACCTTCCAGCTTATACTGATGAATCGAAGTAAGCCTAGCCCCTAGATCTACTTTCCTTATTCCGTTCAAGAAATGACCCCTAACAAGCAAATAATCTCTCGCTGCTTCACTCAACGGTTTCGTATTAGGCCATTTAGGAGCTCCTCCCTCCTCCAAAAGAGGATGTTTAGGAGCTCCTCCCACGGCTATGTTAGTGGAACTCACTTCAGCCTCCTCCTCTCGCTTTCTCTTCGATGAAGTTGGATGAATCTTAACTTCAATCTCAATCTTAGGATAGCAATTATTATTCTTAGTTTTGTAATAGCAGATAATATTATCATCCTTTTCGTTTTCATATTCGGATTCCATAAAGTCTTCTTCGCTGAAAACCTCTTTAGGAAAAAAACACTTGTCATTTTCATCGATCCAAGAAATTGACCTGCAATTTCCTGTCAGGTAATCAGTCTGAACCATTTTCTTGAAATCAAAAATATACTTTGCACCGTCGACCAATGCTTCGGTAATTGGTTTCCGCTCCACGAAACAGGTTTTCAGTGTTTCTACAACATCGGCCGAGAAGTTCTTCCACGAACCATTGCGATAGTACATGAGCCGCGACGGAACCGTGCTTCGTCCGAAGTTCGCGTTGTTCTGATAGAAAACTCGTTTCAAGACACTGGATTGGACGCCGCATCCGCCGCCGATGCATTTTTCTTGATTTTTCGGTAAGGAGGAAGATGGCGGTGGAGGGGGAACGGCAACCCCAACGGACTCCACTGGGCTTTTTGTCGACGCTTCCTTTGTTGCTTGTTGAGCCATTTGACCTCCTTGGAACTATAAAAACAAAATGTCTTAAAAATTCTGAAATAAAAAACAGCAGAGCTTGTAAGAATTATAGTGAAGGAAACAAAAGAACCCACGCTATTTAAAGGCGCCGAAAACATTCCGTATCGAATTTGGATTTGGTTTACGGAATAAAATTACAAAATTAGTTCCCTTTCCATGACAGTTAAGGCAAGTGGAACTAAATGAAAAAGGGTATTTTTGATAACGTAAAAATTTGTAACCGTTATGAATTTCTGGAGAGAGAATAACACTTGTTGGCTACGTACCTCTTTTTTGTTCACTTATTTGTGCCACGTCGGATTTTGCTTACTCGCCAGTTTTGTTCTTTCAAAAAAATCTTGACTTTCCTTATTTATAATCGAGCTGACCAACAATTTGCTTTCAAATCGCTGTCATTAGCCATCAAATAATATTTTACCAAATCACCCATTTTTAAAAAAATATAAGTGTAATTTGATATATTAATATTTTTATTATAAAATATCATATTAATCAATGATATTGGATATTCATTAACATTTTTTATTATAAAATATAATTTTAATCAATTTCATTGGATGCCAATTAACATTTTCTTATTATAAAATAATTTTACTAAATAGTGTCTTAATAAGAAATTTGAAAAGTAATTAATATTATTTTAAAAATACTGTTAACAAGTGCTTATAGATGCCAATTAAAAATATTTAAATAACTACTTCATAAATAATGTGTTAAAAATAAGTTAGATAAGGATTATTGGATTTCGGTTATTAGGATGTATTGTTCATTATGATAACTTAAAGATACAATTTTATCTTTTGAAAAAAATACATTTAAACAGGAAAAACAACTTTCAAAGGGAAAAATGAATTTTACTTATAAACCCACACTTCAATTATTCATTATCAAATGTGAGATTGTTTTTCCTTAGTGCTAGATTCCATAGTTAATGGTGTGAATTTTGTGTTCATTTAGGATGATACGACTTTTCATAGATAATGTCATTATTGATACAAAGGATCAACATTATTAATTTAAAAATTATTGAATTATATTTATTATAAGATATTATCCGCTTTGTGACTCTTGAGATTTATAGTCACTATTTTGTGATTTAAGAAAATGCCCTTCAATAGGAGAAATGTGACATTTTTGAAACAACAACAATCCACACCCTTGAAAATTTTTAAAAAAATTAATATGATTTAGAAAATTATTGTTGATAATAGTATTGTTGCTAAAAATAAGATAATATATATTTCGCTCCTTTATATATAAATAGATGAATATTCACGCATTACTATGGGTCAATTTTTTTTTTATTTTATCATTCCTATTAATTATATTTTTTTTTTGTAAATTTTACCAAATAAAAAAAAAGGTAAAAAAACCAAATTAGGGTGACATGTGGATACTTCCATTAACTTTATTTTCTCATAGAATTTATCTAATAAAAAAACCAAATTCTCAAGAAAATAAAAAAAAAGTGAAAAGGGAAAAAACAAAAAAAAAAAACCACTCGTAAAAGGTGCTATGTAAAAATTCTAATGAATTTAAATTATTAAATTCTTATTATAAAATGATTTTACTAAAAAGTACGTTAATGAGAAATTTAAAAGTAGTTAATATTATTTTTAAAATCCGGTTAACAAATGCTTATAAGTACTAATTAAAAATAGTTAAATTAATATTTCATAAATAATATATTACAAATAAGTTAGGTAAAGATTTTTGGATTATGCTTATTAAGATATATTGTTTGTTATGATAGCTTAAAGGTTTGCCCATGATTTTATCATTTGAAAAAGAAGACATTTCAATAGGAAAAACGACTTTTATTTATAAAGCCACTTTTCAATTATTGACTATTAAATGTGAGATTATCTTTCCTTAATACTAGCTTCCATTGTTAAAGGTGTGAATTTTATATTCGTTTAGTACGATACTGCTTTCCATAGACAATGTCATTACTGACACAACGGATCAACAATATCCATTATGAAAATTTATCCATTATATGAGCCTTGAGATTTACACTCACAATTTTGTCCTTTTAGAAAATGCCCTTCAACTGAAGAAATGTGACATTTGCTTAAAAAGACACATTCCATATTCTTGAAAAAAAAAAAAAAGTAATATGATTTTGAAAATCATTATTGATATTAATATTGTTTTAAAAAAATAAGATAATATATATTTCTCTCTTTTATGTATAATTATATGGATATTTGCGCATTATCATGGGTCAAATTTTTTTATTTTTTTATTTTATTAATAATTTTTTTTACAAAATTTACCGAATTAAAAATGACGAAAGTTAAAAAAAAAAACACAAATTAGGGTGACATGTGGATACTTCCATTGACTTCATATTCTCACAGAATTTATCTAATAAAAGCCTAAAATCTCAAAAAAAAAAAAAAGTGAAAAGGAAAAAAAACTCATAAAAGTTGCTACATGGACAATTATAATGAATTTAAAATATTAATTTTTTCTTACAAAATTATTTTACTAAAAAGTGTCTTAATTAGAAATTTAAAAGTAGTTAATATTATTTTTAGAATCCCGTTAACAAGTGCTTATAAATACCAATTAAAAATAGTTAATTACTATTTCATAAATAATGTGTTACAAATAAGTTAGGTAAAGATTTTTAAGTTATGCTTATTAGGATATATTGTTTGTTATGATAGCTTGAAGGTTTGCTCATAATTTTATCTTTTGAAAAAAAAGGCATTTTAATAGGAAAAATGACTTTTATTTATAAAGTCATAGTTTAATTATTGATTATTAAATGTTATATTGTTTTTCCTTAATTCTAGCTTCCATAGTTAAGGGTTTGAATTTTGTATTTGTTTAAGACGATACGGTTTTCCATAGTCAGTGTCATTACCATTTATACCAAAGTTATCTCAAGAGCAAGAATTGTCCAATTAATATGGATCCAAATAATTGGCAATGGCTATTCGTTAATAAATGGACTATAAATAAATTTAAAGTAGTTTGCTTATTCAATAAATTTAATTATATTTTGTTATTTATGTTATAAAAATATTTTTTTACCATAACATAGGCTCAAAGTGAACAAAACACAACTAATTGGGGAAATCAACAAATAGGATCCATTGTCAGCACAAAGTCAATTGTTCGGAAAGCATATGAGATAGTAAAATTAATTTTACAAAAAGTCAAATTCACGCTCATTTTAGATCATTTTTTTAATTAGTTATGCTTATACTTGGTTTTTTTTTTTTTTTGGTACTTAAGAAAGATGAAGATTTCAAAGAATAGCCAGATGCTATGACACTTTGGAAGGCAATATAAATGAGATTTAATGGAACTTGGTTTGTTCTATATGCAGAGGAAATAATGGTATAGAAATTATTTAAAATTTTGTTTGCGATTTAACACTAAATTTATTAATTTAAAAAATTTTAATTATTATTCATACCATGTGAAACAAACTTCAAGAAGAGGGTAAGAAAAATAAAAAAAAACATTTCATCTGCACTGATATCACTAGTGGAGCATTTTGCTCTTGTTTTGGGAACAAAGTCAAATTACTTGTGTGGTGTAGGTGTTATAGGGATCACATCTATCTCTCAAGAAAAAAGTCGCATTATTGCTAAAGTTGAAGGTATAAAGAAAGAGGTTGAAAAGTTTACTGAAATCACAAAAAAAAATAAAAAAGGCCAACATCCAACTTCAAAAAAATATGGAAGCTCAACATGAAGAACTTATGGCTCAAGGTAAGGCTATTGAGAAACAAACCATGAAATTGAGTGAAAGATGTATTTGCATGTTTAGCAGGTGATGGATTAATTTCTAGTCTATTATCCAATGCATCTACATCAAATTCTCCAAGTAATGATGTAAGTATAATAGTTAAATAATTAATGTCATTTATTAATATTATAATAACAATTATATAAGACAATTGTTTACTATTCATTTTTTTTCTTATTTTTGTTTGTTTTGTAAGAAAATAATGAAGAGTAAATTTTACTAGGATCAACTATGGACTTATAGTTTGAATTTCCACTTGAACGTGATCATATTGTTGACTAAAACTTTTTATAGTAATTATTTAGTTTTTGGGTGGAAAAATCCTAGTATGATTTTATTTATAATTGTATTTTATGTATTACTTTTGAGATTAGATTTAAGAAATTAAAAACATTATATATATAGGTATGTTATTTATAATAATTGTCATCATTTTCTTTTATTTTTAAAATAGATGTGTTGACTACATTTTTGTATCACTATAATCATATTTTATTTTGAAACAACTTTTTAGTAACTATTATTTTATAATTGCAGGTGCAATTTTTTGTGACAATTTTTTTTTATAGTCACTAATGATTTTTTTTTTTATGAATTGATAAATTTTATTGTCACAATAACTAATTTATTAGTGACAATAATTATTCTTAGAAATAATTTTAATATTTGTGACATAATTCATTCGGCACTATTTTGATAAATACTAGTGAGAAAAAATTTGTCACTAGTAAAAATAACATGAGTGATGATAAGTTTGTAACTATTGTAATACTTTTACTATTGATATTACTGTCACAAGAAAACCATGTTATTGTAATAACCTTTTTTTTATCATTATTTTAATTTTTTTAGAGTAAAAAAAAGTGTTACAATAAATTGAGCTATTGTGACAACTTATTTTAGACACATATTCTAATATTTTTAGTGTCAAAATTTGTGTAAAAAAAAAAAAAACAACTATTGTGGTGACTTAATAAATTCCATCACCACTATAATAGTGACAGAATTATTTGTGAGGACAAGTGACAACTTTAACATTGGTCATTGTAAATTTGAGTAACTAAAATTTACACTTTTAATGACAAATTTTTTTCCAAAAAAATATTATTTCTTGTAGTGTCCAGAAGCATTAATCTCTTGAATAGCAGATCTCAGAACCTCTTCCTTGGCAACCAATCGTAACTTCCTTGAAAAAGCATTTGTAGACACTCAATTTGGTTCAGGCCCGGATCAATTGAGCTTGGTCCAAATGGGTAGGCCCGTTTTATTTTTTTTATTCTGGTATTTTTGTTTTTTGTATCTTAGTTAGTTATTATTTATTATTACTATCTATTAATATATATATTTTACTTTCATTTTTATTATTTATCTGTTGATATACATATTATTATTATTATTATTATTATTATTATTATTATTATTATTATTTATCTATTAATAGTTTTATTTATCTAATTATTTTTTTTGGTTATCTATTAATATATTTATCTTTTTATTTTGATTAATTTTTGGTTAAGATTAGGATAAAAAATTTGGAATGAATTTGGCTGTGATTTGAGAATTGATAGAGTTGGGATTAGATTCAAAGATTGAATCCAAATCCCAGAAAGAGTTGGGATTGATCAGAAACTCTTCTGATCAATCCCTATAAATAGGTGCTGGAAGAACAGAAGAAAAAACATAGAAAAAAAGTAGACACAAAGAAGAAACAGAAGCTAAAAAAGGGTTTTGGTGTGTTAGAATCTCGAGCCGAGTCTTCGAGCTATTTTTTTTCCTTAAGCCAAGCCGAGCCATTCCCAGGTTTTTTTTTGTTTTATTTATTTATTATTATTATATTAGGATTGTTTTTTTATTTTTATTTTTATTTTTTTATTTTCGTTTTTTATTTTTTATTTTTATTTATTTTATTTTCTTTAAATAAAGTTAAAAAAAATATTTTTCCTTAAAAATAAATTTTCAAAAAAAAAGGTTTTGACGAAAAGTTGAAAGTATCAATTTTTCTCGAAATTAAAAGTTTCCAAAAAATATTTTTGAGAAAAAGT
The DNA here is from genome assembly GCF_047325235.1 of Durio zibethinus. Lineage (NCBI taxonomy): Eukaryota > Viridiplantae > Streptophyta > Magnoliopsida > Malvales > Malvaceae > Durio > Durio zibethinus. The sequence goes on from NC_143181.1 coordinate 3,377,489, forward strand.
TGAAAGTATCAATTTTTCTTAAAAATAAATTTTCAAAAAAGGTTTTTTTTGAGGAAAAGTTGAAAGTATCAATTTTTCTCGAAATTAAAGTTTTCAAAAAATATTTTTGAGGGAAAAGTTGAAAGTATCAATTTTTCTTAAAAATAAATTTTCAAAAAAAAGATTTTGAGGAAAAGTTGAAAGTATCAATTTTTCTCGAAATTAAAGTTTTCAAAAAATATTTTAGGAGAAAAGTTGAAAGTATCAATTTTCCTTAAAAATAAGCTTTCCACAAAAAAATATTTTTGGAGAAAAAGTTGAAAGTATCAATTTTCCTTAAAAATAAGTTTTCAAAAATGAATTTTTGAGGAAAAGTTGAAAGTATCAATTTTCCTTGAAATTAAAGTTTTAAAAGAATATTTTTGAGAAAAAATTGAAAGTATCAATTTTCCCTGCACAAAAACAATCATTTTTTTCTTTTTATTTTTTTTAATGTTAAATAATCCGACGATGGAGTCCCTACAAGTAAAACAGTAGTTTTCTTGCATACTCTTGAGGTGAGGAGATTTTCTTAATTGTTTGCTAAAAGTATTAGAGTCAATTGTGAATAGTTTCCAATAACTAATTACTTGGTAAATTTTTAAGGCTTATTGGATAACACAAAATTAAGCTGGTACCATCTTTTGATGGGCGTTGTGAGGGTGCTATAACCTTCCTCACACGTAATCGAACTCCCAAACCCTGTTCTGGTTAGTAGACCTGAACCTATTCTTTTAAGGACCCTTAAATTTAGGTGTTTCTTGAAAGAACAGATTCTTTAGGTGACCAATCACACCTAGATAAAAAAGACTGGTGACGACTCCCTTAAGTCAATGTCTAGCGATAGATCCTCGGATCTAGACGTTATGACAGCTTGACAACTCAACTAGGGACTTTGAGAGTTAGGCTAGCAAATAATTTGTGTTATCCAAAAGCCTAATAAAATTGAACCTTTTTGTATATATGTGTTATTATTCATTCATGTTTATTTACTTTATTAATTATGTCATTCATGTGCATGTGCATAACATGAGCTTTATACTCGAGCTCCGTCCCTCTATGAGGTAGTAAAGTACCTATTGCTTTCGTGAGGTCTAATGCCTCCGCAGTGGCTAGCGAAATACTCTCACTCAAATTGAACATTTTTCGCTTGTAGCCTGTAATGGGTGAGGATTAGGGTGCTTTACTAGTCTGTGATGGACAAAGATGTAAGGAGCAATTTGGGAACCTTTAGACTTTGACCTTAAACCACATATAGTGAACCTTAAGAGTGCCTAAACCTAGGATAGAGCCCTTTCTACCCAATGATAGATATACCCTAAAATTAAGACACAAAAAGGGTGTTTATCTAATCATTTTGATTATTTAACTTTGTGCATCATTTTTATTATCATATGCAACATTATGCATCAGCATCACTTTCATTTCATCCATGGAACTAACTATGTTGTTTGTCTGATTGTATGCATTTACATTACTTTCATGATCATATTTTAACACAATCATTTGCATCCATTTCATATTAGATTTCATTCAAGAAAATATACATTTCATTCGTGCATCAAAGCATCATATATAAAGCATAGCATGACATTTTTAATCATAATTATGGTGCTAAAGGTTCAAGAATAGCTCCATCTAGCGAGAACCCTGTCCATCGATACAACACAAAATCCAAAACCAGACAAATGGAGCAAAAAAATTCTCACAGATTTGAAAAGATAGAAAAAGCTCAAAAAAAGATTAAAAATGAGTTGAACAAGATTCTAGTTGTTCTCAATAAAATGAATAAAAGAAAAAAAGTTGAAGAAAATACAAGCCAACAAGTTTTCCCATTGCAAGAAGTGGCTGATCTTTTGTATCCTCTAGGTTTTGGCCCACCTTAAGCTCAGTCTACACAAGAGGTTCCACCACAACACTTCGCATATCCAACATATCCTGGAATGCCATCAGCTTTTAACCCAGGGCATTATCATAAATATGTAAATCCTATCTTTACTGAAAAGGCAGTAGAACCAATTTTTAACCTAGATGATTTGAAAGAGAAGAAGAAAGAAAAGATAAGAGTGAAAACTCAAGAAAGCTCCAAGATTAGTATGCTAGAACAAAGGCTACAGACTGTGAAAGGATTTGATTTTTATGATTCAGTTGATGCTGCTGGGCTTTGCTTAGTCCCTGATGTGGTCATTCTTCATAAGTTCAAAGTATCAAAATTCAAAAAATATGATGGCACGAAGTGCCCCAAAACCCACATCACCATGTATTATCGAAAAATGGTAGCTCATGCTCATGATGAAAAACTCTTGATGCATATCTTTCAGGATAGCCTTACAGGCTCAGCGACCAGGTGGTATGTTTAGCTGGACAGAACCCGCATTCGCTCTTGAAGTGATATGGCTCATGATTTTATCATTCAATATCGACATATCATGGATTTGACCTCTGATCATTTATCTTTACAAAACTTGGAGAAAAAAGCCAATGAAACTTTTAAAGAGCATGCCCAGAGGTTGAGGGATATTGCTTCTCAAGTACAGCCTCCTCTGACTGAGAAAAAAATTACTGTGTTGTTTGTCAGCACTTTAAAATCTCCCTATTATGAAAAGATGATAGGAAATGCAACAAAAAATTTCACCGACATGGTGATCTCTAGAGAAATTATTGAAAGTGACATAAAAAATGGTAAGTTAAAAGGAGTAGAAACCAAGAAGGCATCAGAAAAGAAAGAAGTTCAAGCTCAAGCTGTGAGCTTTGATAGACAATAATTCAGAGGTTATCAACTCTATCCACCCCAAGATTACTTTCCAAACTATTCTGCTGTGAATAATGCCTCATTCTACCTATACCAGCTAACTCCACAATCACCTTATTCATCCACATACCGATCAATTTTTAGCCCTCAAGATCTTACATATAGCCTTAACATTTAAGCTCCTGCAAGAACTCAAATTCGCCCTACTAACCAAGCAAGTGGTTCGCGAGAACAACGGACTACTTGAAAAAAACTTGTATTTGATCAAATCTCCATGACTTATATGGAGTTATATTGAGAACTTTATAATAGCCATTTGATTGTCCCCAGCCATGTGGAGCCACTTAAGCCACCCTATCCTAAGTGGTATAATCCTACAGCCCACTGTGACTACCACTATGGAATTACTGGCCATTCTACTGAAAATTATATTGCTTTAAAGCATAAGATGTAATGGTTGATCAATGATGGAATGGTAAGTTTTGATCAAGAAAAAGCAACAACACCTAATGTTAGCGCTCTAAGTGAAAGTCAAGAACAGAAAGGGTCCAAAGAGTCATAATGAATTGAGAGACAAGATATCAATAGAGATTCTTCACTTGATTGCATATGGGGATAATTTTGAAGAATGGAGATAAAGCTGGTTGAAGGTTTTTTTTGTCATTTTAGGATTTCTTTTCGAGTAATGTTAGATTTCTTTTTGTAATATGATTTCACTTGTTATCATCTTAATAAAGGTAAGTTAATGCATTTCATTACATTTTCTCTTTCACTCGACTATTATTTCATGCTCCGTTACCTTTTATAACTTTACATTCTCATTTTCAAATTTCAGATAATGAATATTTAGATAATGACAACAATAATTTTAGGATTTAATTTTGAGAACTCATTCACATTAATATAAGGATATAATTTGAGCAAAAAAGTAAGCTATTATCAGGGGTGAAATAGATATGTCTTGAAAATGTGTAATCTTTTATACAGGTTCATAAGCTTTGTTCAATAGATGACGTTCAAGAAAAGTATTCATAATTGAGATGAAAAATGGCCATCTTTTTTTTACCACTCGAAAAACCATTCATTGCTACCCCTTTGAGCCTATTATGATTACTTTTTCTAAATAACCTCAACCAATGATCACCCTCTACACTGGAAGGTAATTCAAAAAAAAATCACAAAAGCTCTCAAAGATGGAAGAGAAAGAAAAGTAAAAGAAAAAAATAAATGTCACACATGATTTAGGGTAAAATAATGAGAATCTTTTGTGTGAGAAAAAAAAAGTAGTGAAATGATGTGAGGTAAAATGCCAAGTTGCATCAAATGATCCTTGGTTTTGAACCATTTTAATACATGTTTTGAGCCTATTATGTCCATTTCTTTTATAATCCTTCACTTTGACCTATATTACAATCTTGAAAAGTCTATTTGGATCAAGTGTGAATGCTCAAATTGAATGATCGTATATTGGGCAAAGACATGCTCATGATGAAACAATGAAATCATGCTACATTGCTCTAAAGTTTGATATATGAAAGATATCAACAATAGATGAAAAATAAAAAATAAAAGAAGATGATGAAAAGAAAAATAAAAAATGAGAAAAAATGAGAAAATGAAAAAAGATAGTCAAATTAAAAACCTGAAAGGGTGATTTTGGTATAAAAAGATTCAGGTCAAATGGTTCACATGAATGAAAGATCAAAGACATTTGAAGACCCCTCAAAGACTGAGACAAAGTTCGTCAAGCTCAAAATGACTCTAACAGTAAATAGAATAAGTTTTTAAAAAAGAATCATAGATTAATGTTGAGAATTATCTGAATATTCATCATTTGGATATACCATTCATCCCAATGAATGTATCCAATTTATTTTTTTTTCCATTTATTTTGTACCAAAATAGATCTTCATTGATTATCTTTATCATAATTCACCTTGTGTTCTCTTATTGTTACACCCTTAGAATGAATTGAGAAAATGCTTGATTGCATTATGTTTGTCAAGAATTGAAATGATAATGAATAAATGAATATGTGTTTAAAAGAGTCTTGCATTCATTTGAAAATAAATCTAAGATGATGGTGGTAACAAAATGAAAAAATGGTAGAAACCTAAAAGAGATGATGTGAAAGGACATATAATGTGACCAAATAAAGAATATGATGATGGATTGGACAATAAAATGAATATGAGGTAAATCTTGAAAAGTGGTATAATCAAGTGATGAATATGGGGATGTATTGGTCGATATAACATATGAGTTATGATTAAGTGATGAAAATGATATGGGGCAATAGACGAAACTGGTGCTAAGAAGCTTATGAACGATGACCAAGTGACAGATGATGAAATTTGTTTTGAAATGGCTAGTATTAAGAAGCTTATGAACGATGACCAAGTGATAGAAGATGAAATTTATTTTGAAATGGTTAGTGTTGATAAGCCTGGCATATAGGGTAATAGGTAAAATTTTTTAGTGCTGAGAAACCTTCGGATGGTGATCAAGTAATGGAAACAATAATGATCAATTGATGAAGCTTGTTCTAAAATGTTGAGAAGCTAAATAAGGGGAGAGTGTGAGATGGTAGGGTCTTAAGGATCACATACCATAATTATCTTAGAATTTTGTGACATAGACGTCTGCATTACATGCATCATGAGGGCATTATTGCTTGAAAAATACATGCACATGATTTCATGAATTAAACTTTGTTTGGACATGCATGGCACTATAAGAATATAGGTTGCCGCATTTGCATCATTAAGAAGGCATTTGCATCTTTAGTCATGACATTCATTCATGCAAATTTTTTAGTCACTTAAAAAAATTGTGAATATTTTGATGAGAAGTTTTGAGAACTCTAATGAGAATCTTTGAGTTTTAAAATAAAAATTTTTGAGGAGTGAAACCCTAAAGTTTGTCGAATGTGAATCTTTGAACAAATGAAAAGTTTTAAACTTTTGGATGTGAATCTCCAAAATACAAAGCTTCAATTTTTTGGATGTGAATTTCTAATGTTTCAAATGAGAACCTTTGAACTTAGATGAAAAACTCTAAGTTTTATTGCATGTGAGCCTTTGAACTCAAATGAGAAGCTTTGAATTTTTAGATGTGAATCTCCAAAATTCAAATGAAAAGCTTTAGATTTTTGGATATGAATTCCAAGTTTGCCAAATGAGAACCTTTGAAAAGCCTTGAACTTTTGGATGTGAATTTTCAAAATTCAAATGAGGATCTTTAAGGCGAGTCTTGTAAGTTGCAAATGCAAATCTTGAAATCTTGCAAATTTGAACAAAACTAAAATTTTAAGAATCAAATTTCAGTAAATTCTTACGAAGTTGAAAGATTCTTGCGAATCTGAACCTCTGAATGTTGAACTTAAATTGTGAATCTTTGAGTTCCCATTACAAAATTCTTTCAATCACGATCCATAATTCCTTTGGACATGATTGTCAATAAGCAATTTATTTTTCAAAGTCGTGGTGCCTCTGTTTAGAGGAGCAATTTATTTTTCAAAGTTTTGATGCCTCTGTTTAGAGGAGCAATTTACTTTTAAAAGTCGTGGTGCTTCTATTTAGAAGAGCAATTTACTTTCTAAAGTCGCGGTGCCTCTATTTAAAGGAGCAATTTACTTTTCAAAGTCGGGGTGCCTCTGTTTAGAGGAGCAATTTACTTTCTAAAGTTTCGTTGCCTCTGTTTAGAGGAGCAATTTACTTTTCAAAGTCATGGTGCCTCTATTTAGAGGAACAATTTACTTTTCAAAGTCGTGGTGCCTCTATTTAGAGGAGTAATTTATTTTTCAAAGTTTCGTTACCTCTGTTTAGAGGAGCAATTTACTTTTCAAAGTCGTGGTGCCTCTATTTAGATGAGCAATTTACTTTTCAAAGTCGTGGTCCCTCTGTTTAGAGGAACAATTTTCATTGCCTCTGTTTAGATGAGCAATTTACTTTTCAAAGTCATGGTGCCTCTGTTTAGAGGAGCAATTTATTTTCCAAAGTCGTGGTTGCCTCTATTTAGAGAAGCAATTTACTTTTCAAAGTTGTGGTGCCTCTGTTTAGAAGAACATTTATTTTTAAAGTCATGGTGTTTCTGCTTAGAGAATTTGTTTTTTTTTTCAAGTCGTTGAGCCTCTGCTTAGAGGAGCTTTGATCATTTTTTTAAAAAAAAAAACAAAAAAAAAAAATTTTGCCTCTGATTAGAGCAGCCTTTTATTTTTCAAAAGTCGTTGAGCCTCTGATTAGAGGAGCCATTTATTTTTCAAAAAGTCGTTGAGCATTTGATTAGAGGAGTTTTGTTTATTTTTCAAAAGTATTTGAGCCTCTGATTAGAGAAGTTTTGTTTATGTTCTTCAAAGTCATTAAACCTCTGCTTAGAAGAGTTTTGATTAAATTTTAACAAAAAAAAATGAAAAAAAGAGGTCGAGTGGAGCCTTGAATGGGTATCTACATCTTTGCACAATTTCTGTTTCACAGAAAATGTGCAAAAAGAGGCAGCTGTCGACACCCAATTTGATCCAAGCCCGAATCAATTGAGCTTGGTCCAAATGGGTAGGCCCATTTTATTTTTTTTTATTCTAGTATTTTTGTTTTTTGTATCTTAGTTACTTATTATTTATTATTACTATCTATTAATATATATATTTTTTATTTTCATTTTTATTATTTATCTGTTGATATACATATTATTATTTATCTATTATTATTATTATTTATCTATTAATAGTTTTATTTATCTAATTATTTTTTTTGGTTATCTATTAATATATTTATCTTTTTATTTGGATTAATTTTTGGTTAAGATTAGGATAAAAAATTTGGAATGAATTTGACTGTGATTTGGGAATTGACAGAGTTGGGATTGGATTCAAAGATTGAATCCAAATCCCAAAAAGAGTTGAGATTGATCAGAAACTCTTCTGATCAATCCCTATAAATAGGTGCTGAAAGAATAGAAGAAAACACACAGAAAAATAGCAGACACAGAGAAGAAACAGAAGCTAAAAAAGGATTTTGGTGTGTTAGAATCTCGAACCGAGTCTCCGAGCTGTTTTTCTTCCTTAAGTCGAGCCGAGCCGTTCCGAAGTTTTTTTTTCATTTTTTTATTTATTATTATTATATTAGGACTGTTTAATATTTTTATTTTTATTTATTTTATTTTCTTTAAATAAAGTTAAAAAAAATATTTTTCCTTAAAAATAAATTTTCAAAAAAAAAGGTTTTGAGGAAAAGTTGAAAGTATCAATTTTTTTCGAAATTAAAAGTTTCCAAAAAATATTTTTGGGAAAAAGTTGAAAGTATCAATTTTTCTTAACAATAAATTTTCAAAAAAAGTTTTTTTTGAGAAAAAGTTGAAAGTATCAATTTTCCTCGAAATTAAAGTTTTCAAAAAATATTTTTGAGGGAAAAGTTGAATGTATCAATTTTTCTCAAAATTAAAAGTTTTCAAAAAATATTTTTGGGAAAAAGTTGAAAGTATCAATTTTCTTTAAAAATAAATTTTCAAAAAAAAAAGATTTTGAGGAAAAGTTGAAAGTATCAATTTTCTTCGAAATTAAAGTTTTCAAAAAATATTTTTGGGAAAAAGTTAAAAGTATCAATTTTTCTTAAAGATAAATTTTCAAAGGAATTTTTGAGGAAAAGTTGAAAGTATCAATTTTTCTTGAAAATAAGCTTTTCACAAAAAAATATTTTTGGGAAAAAAGTTGAAAGTATCAATTTTCCTTAAAAATAAGTTTTCAAAAATCAATTTTTGAGGAAAAGTTGAAAGTATCAATTTTTCTCGAAATTAAAGTTTCAAAAGAATATTTTTGGGGAAAAGTTGAAAGTATCAATTTTTCCTGCACAAAAACAATCATTTTTTCTTTTTATTTTTTTTTAATGTTAAATAATCCGACGATGGAGCCTCTGCAAGTAAAACAGTAGTTTTTTTGCATACTCTTGAGGTGAGGGGATTTTCTCAATTTTTTGCTAAAAGTATTAGAGTAAATTGAGAATAGTTTCTAATAACTAATTACTTGGTAAATTTTAAGGCTTATTGGATAATAAAAAATTAAGCTGGTACCATCTTTTGATGGGCGTTGTGAGGGTGCTATAACCTTTCTCACATGTAACCAAACTCTCGAACCATGTTCTGGTTAGTAGACCTGATCTTATTCTTTTAAGGACCCTTAAATTTAGGTGTTCTCTGAAATGACAGATTCTTTAGGTGGCCAATCACACCTAGATAAAAAAGATTGGTGACGACTCCCTTAAGTCAATGTCTAACGATAGATCCCCGGATCTAGATGTTATGACAGCATCTTTTATCATCATTCCAGCCTATGGCAAAAATTGGAAATATAAAATTTGTTTATAGTTTAAAGGTAACTTTCATTATAAGCAGCAAGAAACATGTTCATCTAATAAACATGCAGCCTCCTTACCTTGAATGTGTTATATGAAATCAATAGTTCCTGGAGTTTGGCAGGTGGAAGAGAGTCTTTAATTTTTGAAAACTATACTTCCACACCTACTCGTGGCCTTGGTTAACCTATAAGAAAACGTCTAAAATATTAACTTAAAAAATATATAAAGAAAAAAAGGATACCAAAGAGTGTAGAAAAGTTTACCTTGCATGTTACCAGAAGGCCTGAAACTCACAACAAACTCAGGAAGAATATGCATGTTAGCATTAGTTGACCATACCACATACCACTTTGGGTTCTTGGGATCATCAGAACCAGTGTCGAAATTAACACTAGATGAAAGACACTGTCGAGATCTAGCTTCCATTTTCTCAATATTCCCCAATATAACCTGACACAGAATAAGATGTTTTACACCATTATCATCTGAATCTGCCAGTTTGGCATTACAACAATTAATTCGACATAAAACACAGATCAAAATAATAGTACAAAAATTAAAATTAGCAGAAAAAAGAAAAACTACGTATTAAAAAGTAATAAAACTTATGAAGGCGAATTGATCAAAACTAGGTTGTTTGTTCACCCTGTAAATATGACATAAATATATTATACTAAATTACTACTAGACTGAGCTCCAGAACTGCACAAACCAAAAATTAGCATTGTACGAACACGATTTGAATTAATTCTGAAGCTAACTGGATCAAATCTCAAACTCACTGGTAACTGAGCCAATACAGCCTTATCCACTGTTGGAAAACTAAGTAACTAACTAGAAAATAAACAAAAGGAATAAAGAATTACCTCAAGGGTGGCAGCCCAAATGGAGACACACTACAACAAATTTGGTCATTAGTGGCACATATAAAAATCTCACTAAATATTTATTTTTCGTCACGCTATATATTCTATGACAAAAAATTAAATGTCACGACATTCATCACGTATGCACCATCGCTAAAGGTCTAATATGACGATAGTAAAATATCGTCACCTATGGTGAATCTACAGTGACAATAAAATAAAACGTCACCCTATGCCTTTTTTTTTGTGATGTTAGTTTTCGTCAGCTATTTATGAAAAAGAAGTCATCGAAGGCTATATTCGTCACAAAAAATGAGAAAATATCATATATATTAGTGATGAAAAGTAAATCGTTGCAGTATTAGTGACAAAATTATCATCACCAATGATTATAAGATAATGTCTACTGTGACAATAAAATCAAACGTCACTTTATGTGTTAATTTTTGTGACATTAGTTTTCGTCAGCTATTTATAAACTAAAACGTAATTAAAGGCTATAATCATCACTAAATAAATGATAAAATCTTATATATTAGTGACAAAAAGTAAATCGTCACAATATTGATAACACTATTATCGTCACAAATAATTATAAGATAATATCAAACATGACAATAAAATCAAATGTCACCTTATGCTTTTTTTTATATGACGTTAATTTTTGTCAACTATTTATAAAGAAAAACATCAGTGAAAGTTATAATTGTCACAAATAGTCAGTATTGATAACATAAATATAGTCATAAATAGTTATAAGATAACGTCAAACGTGACAATAAAATCAAACGTCACATTATACCTTTTTTTAGGTGACGTTAGTTTTCATTAGCTATTTATGAAAAAATATCATTAAACGCTATAATCGTCACAAAATAAATAATTAAATATGATATATTAGTGACGAAAGATAAATCATCAGAGTATTGGTAATATAATTAATGTTATTAAATCCTATATATAAAAATATTTTTGTGGAATAATCTAATGTAATGTTCTTGCAAATCCACCAAATATTTAAATTGGTTTTTAAATGTATTATATTCTTTAAAGTCTACCTTAAAATCATATAGAAATAATATTGTATAAAAAACAAAGAGTCATAACTATGAAATATGTAGTCATCGAAATATTGTCTTGAAGCTCTCAATCCAAATCTTGTATCGAGGGTGATTGTATTGATGGTGACTTTGTATTACTTGAAGTTGCAATAAATAAATAATAACAAATATTAAAACAAACCACAATACACTCAATAAGATCAAAACTAATATAAAAAACAAACTAATCCATTTTATACATATGAAATTTTTAAATAAGGCCTTACCCTATATTAAAGAATATAACTTGTCAAAAAATTGACAAGTAAACTTCTCAATCTGCAATGTTGATACTAATCATAGAAAATAGACAAAAGATGAGTGGTTCATGTTTAAACAAGTAATCACTATTACCTGAAGCCTATTTTTTAATCAATTTGGATAAATCATAGGAAAATTACAATTGCACCTGCTTTTAAAGAGCCTATGTCATTATCATACTTTAATATATCTTCTATCACAGGAATGACATTTTCTCATCCAAATCAAGACAGAGAGGCAAAAGTTGTAATAATAACTTAAACTAAGATATAAACATGCAAGCAAATAAATCATAAACATAAAGATCTAGCATAGGCAGCCACATCAAATCAAGAATCACAATAATCGAGCAAGGACCCTTTGTTAGAGAATTTAGAGATGAAGTTTCCCTTTTATAGATATAGTTGTAACTTGTTAGAAGGTGAAATTTGTAATAGGATTATGAGAGTTTTTGTAACCTTGAAATTGACAAGCAAACTTTATAAAGACTTAGCCAAAAAAAGAAAAATCAAATGATTTTTAAAAACTGAGTGATAAAAAAAGTACCAATTCTCACTTTTGAATTAGGTATAAAAAAAAGCCTAAATAAATAATACTTGTAGCATCATAACCATAACAGAATAAATGTACCAAAAAGCACCACCAGCTAGATATATAATGCTTGCAACATCACAACCACAACAAAATCAAGTATATACCTAGAAATTAGGGGATGGACACTTGGATTCCAGCAGCTGCTAAAGCATTTGTCATAGCTTCAATTTGAGCTTGAAAAAATCCAAAAGTTGACTTATATTGTTGAAATTCTTCTTATGTCTTTTTAAGACTTTTTTCCAAGTTTGCAACACTTGCAGATGAGGTTTTAGCATTAGGTTTAGGCTCGTATCCAAGTCTTTTAATGTATCCCGACCTAGTACCAAGCACTCCATCCACTATAGCATCAATAGTTTTAGGTTCTGTTCTTTCTTCAGTAGGAACTGATTGTAACTCCATAATTTTTTCCTAGCATTTAATTGGAATCTTGGTTAACTCAAAGAACCATACTACAACAATAAAATAATAACTCTTAATTTGAAATTTCTTACATAAGTTGCTTGAGCTTCAGGTGTTGACCATCATTTATTTTCTGAGTAATGAGTCGCCTTAAAAAATTCCATCTTATTAGGTTCTTCATCATCCTTACGCTACAAAATAGTATATACAATAAAAGTGTTTGTGATAAAAAAAAAGTATTTAAATAGAAAACAATGGTGTTGAACAATATTTTTTAACTTAAAAATTTACCATAGAATAATGACTAGCCACAAAGGACCTCGATCTTTGGTTATGGGTTAACTTGACATTTTTTCTAACTCTTGCATTTGTCTCCCACCTCCTCTTCATTTCAAAAAGAACAAAAGAATATCAATTTATTGATGTTTAATATTTGAGCAAAATTAATAATTGTTATATAATTGCCTTAAATAGTTAAACATAATTGCTAATCTAATATCAAAGCATGAAAAGTTAAGAAAATAATAAGAAAAAGCAAGCTTTCATTTGGTTGTTGCTTCGTTTGAATAATTGTTATATATTGATGTTAAGCATGAAAACTTAAGAAAATAATAAAAAAAAGATTATCATATGTCAATTAAACATAAAAGTGAATAAAAAAATAACTCGGTATTCAGGATCACTAAACAAATCACAAAGCTCTTCCCAATTTTCTTGAGTCAAGTTATACTTCGATGAGTTGTTTTGGCGTGCTACTTCAACATTTGAAAACTTTTTAAAGTGCAAGTGGAGCTTGTATTATTGATTTCTTGATAATTTTGATAAAATTGACAAGACAAACGTCTTAATATAGTCATCATCCAATTTAATCTGAAACTTTGTCTAAAATAAAAAATAAATTAATTGATATATTCAAAGAACATAAATTCAAAACTAACCAATAATAAACTTCGTAATAGTATTTTACACTTACATTAAGTCTTTCAAAGGCATGCAACTTGTCTGTATCCTTCATAGCTTTTCATTTTGTTGGGATCGGGATGAATTGTCGAGTAATGACTCCAATTTCAAAAGATTATTTAGCCAATTGAACTTCACAAACAGGTCTACCCTTAGTTGTTGGAACGTCTATTACTAGTTTGTTTTTCCCTTTGATGAGTTTTTCTAGTCTCATCCCTTGAGTTGGGCCTTGTACCTTTTTAGATGGCATAGAAGCTATATCTATAAAATCAATACATTAAACTAGCATGATGAATTGAAGCTTTTAAATTTGAAGAACCAATACAATCCATAAAGTAGTGTCTCAAATGTAAATAATATCCTGCTTCTTTAATTCATGAACAAAACTAGCCTACACTTCACAGCAGATTCAGCAAAATTGGTTTTCCTTTTTTTTTTCCAACTTTGGCAAGCTATGGGTTACTAAGGTCGGTTTATACTAGCCAAATATAATATATTTCTAAGTGCTCAAACTCAAACCACTGCTTATGTGCTTAACATTTTGTTTCCTGAGAGTTTATTAATTTTGCAAATGTTGAAGTCCCAGCTGCTTGTGGCATACTGATATTCCTGTTCACCCTCTAACATTACGGGACCAAATAACATGGCTTTTATACATCAGTGCAATTGGGGTTATAATATTTTTTATTGGAATCCATATGTCTACCAAGCACTCTTTCCATATTACATGTATAAGTTTTTGAACCAGACAAAAAATTTCACTGGCTGGGATCCTGCTTTTAATAACAGGTACAACAGTGTGCAAACTATACTATCTCTTTTGGCATTAACTAGACAGTCATTTGTTTCCTTGTTTTAATGTTTCTCTTCTCATTGTTTAAGGCTCAAAAGCTATGTTTGCTGATTTTGGACATTTTTCACAGTTGTCTATCAAGGAATTTGCTCCTATTCTGCATAAATACATAATTTCATCGCATAAATACATTATTGATCGACAACTTTTAGGTTAAGGATGAAGAATAGAATCTACTTCCTAAACATTCAATCTTTGCATATATGGGGCAAGCTGGTTATCTTTCTAAGCATCATATAACTAAAACAGAAAACTGGATTGAATTTTATATGTATGTGCCTGGTAGGTGCTTCATTGATGAAACTGATCTCCTTTGATATTCAAAACTGTTGTTTGCTAAGTCTAGGCATCATCGTTATTTCAGAGAAAATAAGATGGCATGTTCTAGTTATAGCCATGCAAGCCATCATTACTAGAACATTTTTCATTATCAAACAATGATATATTTGGCAGAACTATGGCAGACAGGTTTAATGGTTGGGATATTCCTTGCCCCTGTTAGTTACTGAATTTCTTGTGGCTAGCTAGTTTCTTACAATTTCGTTGGTTTCAATGTTTAATTATGTTCGAGATGTGAAGGCTGAAAATTTGTTGAATCTGACTTTTCATGTTTTCCTATTTTGGCCGTAGGATTCTTTCAATATATTTTAGATATGCTTTGCAATCAATTCATGCATTAACACTATTAGTGTTTTATTTGCTATTGAATTTTATATGTTTTGATCATTGAGATGCTTGTGCTTGGATTCATTATTAGAAAACATGGGCAGGTTTCAAAATACATGGCAAAAGTAACCGGAATGATTTGACACGTAAACTTAGTAGTTTGGCTCGTGTGAAGTTTATTTTGTGTCTTATCAACATTATTTACTAGATTTCCAATATATGGTATCTGAAAAATTAGAAAGCTTTGCCTGGACTGATTCCAGTGCATCTACCTTGTCTATATGGATTGCTTTTAACTATTCGGTCTATCACTTTCCTATCAGAGAGTTGAGATTTAAGAAACCTAGTTTATCTGTGTAATTAATTTGGTTGGACATAAAATAAATATTGATTTCCTTAATTTGGTAAGCCAAACAGAATAGAACATAATAGAACAACCAAGAGACCAAACAGAATAGAACAAAATAGAACAAAAAAGAGACCAAATAAAATAGAATAGAATAAGTGAAGACAAACTTGGGCGTGCTTCTAGTCGATCAACAATGGCTGAATTTGCTACCGGTCGACAGTGGGGAAAGCAGAGGAGAGTGGCCTGTCAAGGGTTAGTCATAATTAGATAATGGGTTAGCCAGCCCTGCTATAGACAGGATTACAACCAAATAGAATAGAACAAAATAGAGAACAGAAAAGAGACCAAAAGGACTAGAACAAAATAAAATGGAAAAAAGACCAAACATAATAGAATAGAATAGATGAGGACAAACCTGGGCGCGTTTCTAGTCAATCAGTGATGGTTGAATTTGCTACTGATCGACAGTGGGAAAAGTAGAGGAGAGTGGCCTGTCAAGGGTTAGGCATAATTAGATAATGGCTTAACCAGCCCTGCTATAGACCATATTACGGCAAAAAATAATAGAACAGAATAGAGAACAGAAAAGAGACCAAATGGAATAGAACAAAATAGAACAGAAAATAGACCAAACAGAATAGAATAGAATAGAATAGATGAAGACAAACCTGGATGCACTTTTAGTCGACCAGCGATGGCTGAATTTGCTACCGGTTGACAATGGCTTGCGGAGAGTAGAGGAAAGAAGAGATGTGTTTGGCAAAACGACAATACATGAGATTGTTAGCATGATTTTGGAGGGAGAGTGAAAAACCTAATAAAATATCTAAAATGGTGTAGTTTAGAAGTTTAGGGAAACTTGAATTAAAATTAATTTTTATATAAAAGTTACAATTTGTGGTCAAAAGTCATATGCCAAGGAAATATTTAATTTCTTAAAATTTTTTATATAAAAATTACAATTTATCATATTTGATTTCAAGGAAGTATTTGATTTACTTTCGTTTCTTAAAAGTTTTATATATCAAGGAAGTATTTGATTTCCTTCTAGTCAAACCAAAAATCAAGGTGATCAAATTATAACTACATTTGATTAAATAAAATTAAGCATTTTCAAAGCAAAAGATAATAAAAAGACATTAGCTTAGTAATTAATCTACAATTAAATCTATATTGATTCAACCTATGATCCCATTATTACAACCTTGTTAGTGGCAATAAGAATAAAATAATCGATTATCATCTTATATACACTCTAGTGTGTTGAAGTTTAAAAATTTCAGTTATGATAAAGTTTTTATGTTAATATTACCTAAATTAATTATACATTATAAAATTATGAACTTGTTTATTGACAAAATTTAATCTCAATAGCATCAATGTCTAAGTAAGGATATTACTGGGTAAAATATGGATGAGTAGAGTATCATCCATTCTTAAAGGTGGTACCTCCAAAAGTATTTTGAAAAAATTTTAATACATATATATTTAAAAATAATTTTTTTATTTAAAAATTTTCCTTTAACAAAAAATTTAAATTGATGTGATGAAATTGTAATGTCATTAATAATTAACTAAAATATTCAATCTGTGACAAAAATTAATAACATCACCTAAATTTTATCAAAAAATATTGTCACAGATAAAATTTTAAACTAGTGATACATTTAGAAAGTCACTTAAAATAAAAAAAAATGTCACAAAAAAATTTTTTGCCAAATAAAATTGATAGTAAAAGTTTATAACATTTACATTATCGTCATATAATACCATAAAATACAGGTGACGAAATTGCAACGTCATTAATAGTTAACTAAAATGTTTCATTTATGATAAAAATTGATAACATCACCTAAAATTTATTAGAAAAATTCGTCACAGATAAATTTTCAAATTAGTGACAAAATTTAAACATCACCTAAAATAAAAAAACGTCACAAAAAAATTTCTCACCAATTAAATTTGACGGTAAAAATTTGTGATATTTACATTATCGTCATATACCACCATACATTGACATAACGAAATTGTAATGTTGTTAATAGTTAACTAAAGTGCTCAATTTATGACAAAAATTAATAACGTCACTAAAATCTATCAAAAAAATTGTCATAGATAAAATTTTAAATTGATTACAAAATTATAATGTCACCTAAAATAAAAAAACGTTACAAAAATATTTTCCACCAATTAAATTTGACAGGAAAAATTTGTGACATTTATATTATCGTCATATACCACCATACATTGACATGAAGAAATTGTAATGTCGTTAATAGTTAATTAAAGTGCTCAATTTATGATAAAAATTAATAATGTCACCTAAAATATATCAAAAAAATTTCGTCACAGATAAAATTTTAAATTGGTGACAAAATTATAATGTCACCTAAAATAAAAAAACGTCACAAATATTTTCCACCAATTAAATTTAGCAGTAAAAATTTGTGACATTTATATTATCGTCATATACCACCATACATTGACATGACGAAATTATAATGTCATTAATAGTTAACTAAAGTGCTCAATTTATGACAAAAATTAATAATGTCACCTAAAATCTATCAGAAAAATCTTGTCATAGATAAAATTTTAAATTGGTGGCAAAATTATAATGTCACCTAAAATAAAAAACGTCACAAAAATATTTTCTCGACGGCAAGATTTTGGTGACATTATCATGTGACAATTTTATATCTCGTCATATAAAATATCAAAATAATATAAAATAGCAACGAAATATATTTTTTGTCATCTATTACATACTTTGCGTGACAAAATATAATGTGTCACTTAGAAAAAATGTCACAAATTGCTAGATTTGTTATAGTGACAAATAAACGCCAATCCCGTAAATATCACTCAAGGGAACCCTACTGAGCAATCCAAACCCATGAACTAAATACTCTCCACAACTTTGGCAGACGCTCCATACCATGCAGAAACCATATTTGAAGTGCCTCTTGCAGCCCTAGTAATCTCAATCTGCTTCCGAAAAACCTCGAGACGAGCCTTATCAAAATGACCTTCCCCCTTATACTGATGAATAACCCCAATATCAACTTTCCTTATTCCGTTCAAGAAGTGATCCTTAACAAGCAAATAATCTCTCACTACTTCACTCAACAGCTTCGTATTAGGCCATTTAGGAGCTCCGCCCTCCTCCAAAAGAGGATGATTAGGAGCTCCTACCACGGCATTGTTAGTGGAAGTCACTTCAACCTCCTCCTCTCGCTTTCTTTTCGATGAAGATGGATCAATCTTAACTTCAATCTCAATCTTAGGATAGCAATTATTATTCTTAGTTTTGTAATGGCAGATAATATTATCATCCTTTTCGTTTTCATATTCGGATTCCATAAAGTCTTCTTCGCTGAAAACCTCTTTAGGAAAAAAACACTCGTCATTTTCATCAATCCAAGAAATTGACCTGCAATTTCCTGTCAGGTAATCAGTCTGAACCAGTTTATTGAAACAAAAATATACTTTGCAGCGTCGACCGATGCTTCGGAAATTGGTTTCCGCTCCACGAAACAGGTTTTCAGTGTTTCTACAACATCGGCGGAGAAATTCATCCGCGAACCATTGCGATTGTACATGAGCCGCGACGGAACCGTGCTTCGTCCGAAGTTCGCATTGTTCTGATAGACAACTCGTTTCAAGACACTAGATAGGACGCCGCATCCACCGCCGATGCATTTTTCTTGATTTTTCGGTGAGGAGGAAGATGGCAGTAGAGGGGGAACCGTAACCCTAACGGACTCCACCGGGCTCTTCGTCGACGCCGCCTTTGTTGCTCCTTGTTGAGCCATTTGACCTCCTTGGAACTATAAAAAAAAAAATGTCTTAAAACTTCTGAAACAAAAAACAGCGGAGCTTGTAGGAATAGTAGTGAATCAAAATTCAAATAGCGGTCGGATAGTGGTGTCGCGGCTGCTATCTAGCGGTCGCGTCACTATTTGCCACTGCTATTGGAGAAAAAACAAGGGAGAATTTGAATATTGTCTATAGCGAATGAATCGTGATCATAAATTTACGGTATAACGGTGAATAACGGCAATAGCGGTCCGCTATTACCGCTATTGCCGCTATTCCTATTTTCATTCAAAAATTAAAAAAAAATCATTTTATTTTCTTTAAAAACTTAAAATAAAAACAATAAAAAAAGAAAATAAACATCAATTTACAAATTCAAAAAAAAAAAAAAAAACCCACAAAACTTAAACTTTCAAAAAAATCAATTCTCTCAAGTTCAACTTCAATCAAAATCAAGTATATGCAATTTAAAGTAAACAATTAATTCAACACTTAAATTATCTTTTTTTTTTAATTTTCAAATTTGCCATGATTTTGTGTATTTGGGATTAGATTGGACTATGTTACATTGATAGAAGGAGGCAAGAGTTGCTGAGACTTGAAATAAGAAACAAGAGATGAGAATGAAACTTGAGATTTACAGAAACAAGCAGATAGCACATACCAAATAAAAAGAGAACTGAGAGATAGGGATAAGGATAAAGGTTTGGAGAAAAAAATTATTGAATGCAAGATGAAGGGATGAGAAGTTGTGTGATCTGTGCAATTTAGTCAAGAGACAGGGGAAGTAGACTTGAAGTTATTATTGTTAAAAACTGCCCTTAACATAAAGGTTGTCAAGTTTGATTTATTATAAGTTCATAAAAAGTAATTCTTTTGAATACCTAATCACTTATTATTTGATTTATGAATAATATAGTTCGGTAATAATTTGATGAATACGATAATTAAACAATTAAATATATTATTCATTATGATTATTTATTTTTCACATATTTATTTATCTTTTTTTATTTTTTAATTATCATATAAATAATTTTTTAAATATGAATATTTTACTATAAATATTTTTTCTTAAATAAATAAAACACATGATATGATATAAATTACTTTAAAAATTATAAAATAAGAGGTTGTATGATTAATAATTAAAATTATTATATTTTATAGCAAGTTGAACAAAATTTTAAAAAATTTACGATCGTAATAATCGTAATAATCGCAATAACCGTTAAAATTTTCGTTATATTCGTAATCATGATAAATATGATGCGATCGAAAACGTGATCGTTACTGTAATTTAAATCCATGATAGTGAATGCAAAAAAGAACCCACGCTATTTAATGGCTCTGTCCATGTAGAATTTGGACTTGGTTTAAGGATTAAAATTACAAAATTAGGTCTCCTTTCCATAACAGTTAAGGCAAGTGGAAGGAAATGATTAAGGGTATTTTGGATAACGTAAAAATTTATGACCGTTACGAATTGCTGGAGAGAGATTTTTTTTTTTGTTGAATAATTGTGCCAGGTCGGATTGCGAATTTGTTCTTTCTTCGGCCCAAAGAAAAAAAAAAGGGTTAACCAAGCAATCTTGACTGTCCATTTTCATTCCATTTAAAATCGAGCTGACCATCAACTTGCTTTCAAATGGCCGCATTAGCCATCAAATAATATTTTACTAAAGCACCCATTTTTTTAAAAAAATAGAAGTGTAATTTGACATATATTGATATTTTTATTATAAAATATCATATTAATCAATGATATTGGATAGTCATTAATATTTTTTATTATAAAATATAATTTTAATCAATGTCATTAGATGCCAATTAACATTTTCTTATTATAAACTGATTTTATTAAATAGTATCTTAATTATAAATTTAAAAAGTAGTTAATATTAATTTAAAAATACCGTTAACAAGTGCTTATAGATACAAATTAAAAATATTTAAATAATTACTTCATAAATAATGTGTTAGAAACAAACTAGACAAGGATTATTGGATTACGGTTATTAGGATATATTGTTCGTTATAATAACTTAAAGGTATAATTTTTTCTTTTGAAAAAAAGACATTTCAACAAGAAAAATGACTTTTACTTATAAATCCAAGGTAGATAAGGATTATTGGATTACAATTATTATTTGTTATGATAACTTGGAGGTACAATTTTATCTTTTGAAAAAAAGATATTTCAATAGGAAAAATATCTTTCAACGAGAGAAACGATTTTTTTTTTCACTTCAATTATTGACTATTCAATTATTGACCTGAGGTTTTACTGTTATTATTTTGTGATTTAAGAAAATGCCTCTCAATAGGAGAAATGTGACATTTGTTTAAAAAACTACAAGCCACACCCTTGAAAAGTAAATAATAATAATAATAATAAAATTTTAAATATGATTTTAAAAATCATTGTTGATAATAATATTATTGTTAAAAAATAAGATAATATATATTTTTCTCTCCTATATATGTTAAGTATCTAATCTAAAATCAATTAGCAATAAGTAAAGGGGTTCAACCTGAATATAAGATTATAAAAAATTAAATATTTATTAAATGTAAGATAATACCACTTTAATAGATCTCCATCACGTATAGACAAAGATAAAAAAAACTTATCACGTAACAGATTTGAAAAATAGTAACAAAAAAGAAATCTTGATATTAATATCATATTAAGCATCCAAATTAAAATAAATTAGTAGTAAGTAGAGGGATCTAACCTAAATATAAAATTATAATAAATTATATATTTATTAGATGAGAGATAATACCACTCTAACAATATATAAGTAGATGAATAGCTATCCAATATTACTTTGAGAATTTTGTGCAGTTAAAAGTGTGAATTTTGTGTTTGTTTAGAATGATACCGCTTTCCATAGATAGTGTTATTATTGATACAATGAATCAACATTATTAATTTCAAAATTGTTGAATTGTATCCATTATGAGATATTATCTACTTTACGAGCCTTGAGATTTACATTCACTATTTTATCATTTAAGAAAATGCCTTCCAACAGTAAAAATGTAACATTTGCTTAAAAAACAATAATCCAAACCTTTGAAAAATAAAAAAAAAAAATTTTTTTAATATGATTTTGAAAATCATTGTTGATAATAATATTATTGTTAAAAAAATAAGATAAATACACTTTTGTCTTTTGTATATAACTAGATGGATATCTGCGCATTACCGCAGGACAAAATTTCTTTTATTTTATTATTTCTATTAATCATATTTTTACAAGTTTTATCCAATTAAAAAACAAGAAAGGTAAAAACAAAAAACAAATTGAGGTGACATGTAAATACTTCCATTAACTTTATTTTCTCGTAAAATTTATTTAATAAAAAAATCAAAATATCAAAAAAATAAAGAGTTTAAAATATTAATTTTTTATTATAAAATGATTTTACTAAACAGTATCTTAATTAGAAAGTACTTAATATTATTTTTAGAATCCTGTTAACAAGTGCTTATAAGTACTAATTAGAAATAGTAAAATTACTATTTCATAAATAACGTGTTACAAATAAGTTAGGCATTAGATTATATTTTTGTTATGATAGCTCGAAGGTTTGCCTATGATTTTATCTTTTGAAAAAAGACTGTTTCAACAACAAAAAAAAAAAATTACTTATAAAGCCACAATTCAATTATTGACTATTAAATGTGAATTGTTTTTCTTTAATACTAGCTTCCATAGCCAAAGGTGTACATTTTGTATTTGTTTAGAACAATAAGACTTTTCATAAATAGTTTTTGACACAACAAATTAACATTGTTAATTTAAGAATTGTTGAACTATATCCATTATGAAATGTTATCTGCTTTATGATAATAATATTGTTGTTAAAAAATAAGATAATATATATTACTCTCTTTTATAGGTAATTAGATGGATATCGGTGTATTATTTCGGGTCAAAATTTTTTATGCATAAATTTGAAGGTTTTATTTGAAATAATGTGATTGGATATATAATCTACAAATACTTTAACTTAGCAAGTTAATATATTATTGCATGTTTTAGGGTTTAATGTACATATATTAATACATTATCTCATAATTATGTTGATTTTTATTTGTGCTTTTAATGCTAATAGAACCGCGACACAGCGTGAGTATAAACCCTAATAAAAGGTAAAGGTCAATCATGACTAACTACTTAAACATTAAGTTCCAACAAAATTTAAGGTGGATTTTTTTTTTTTTTTTGTAAAAATCTCCATCTTGATGTCACAATCTTTCATTTACTTTGCTATATAATCACACAAATTATTGGCTAAAATGTTAGAAGAAAGTCTTAAATTATTACTTTTTTTAAAAAATAAATTTTTATATTTCTGTTATTTCCAAATAAATTTTAATATTTTGATTTATATCTAAATAGATTTTTATTTCGAATGAAATAACTATTTATGTTAAGAGCTTATTTATGCACAAATTAAAATTTTAATAGTTTACTTGAATACAAATTAAAGGTTATGAGTTTATTTAGATGTAAATTAAAAATTAAAAATTTATTTGAATGTAATAAAAGTATAAGAACTTATCTAAATAAAATTATAAAGTTTAAGGTTTTTTTTATTATTTTAGCCTAAATTATTTTGTTATTAACTTTGACAATTTTTTTCTTGGTAAACATTTTTATTTTTTATTTTTTACAAAAAAAAAATTTTTTAAAAGGAAAATCAAAATCAAAAGTATGTATCAAACGAGACCTTTTGTGACTTATTTTTCAAAACTAACTTCTTTTAACCGGTCAAACATCTAATGTTTCCAATGTTTAATTACTTAATCAAGTGTTAATTTATGTAATGACGTGAACTTTAATTCAATGATAGATGTATTGTCTGAATTTCCTTTCTTAAATACAAAGAATGACTATGGTTTAAGATCCAAAATAATTATAAATTTTTTAATCCAAATAAGAAAACATGTGTTTCTAATTGAAATATCTATACAAATAGATTAAAGCTATCCTTACTTAAAATTAAAGCCAAATTCATGCCGACTCATATTTGTTTTAAATTATAATTTGAGGGTTAGATTGAGTTTACTATTATAATAAATTTAAAATTATTATGATAATTTAAGAACAAAATGATTTTATTAGGTTAATAATTATTTTAAAAATTTAAAATCATTGTTTTGTGTTTACTTAAAATCAAATCTATACCCTATTATTATTTAGGGTTTAGGAGAAATGAGAGGACTTTTGATAAATTAAAGTACTTAATTGAATGACATATGTCCTTAATTGTAATATTTTGATTAGGTTAAGTTGAATGAATTGTAAGAGATTTTATGATTTTTAATTAATTAAATTTAAATACTATTCACTAATGTTATTATTTTTTTATTTTAAATTACATAAATTTAAATATTCATAAATTTAACTATTCAATCACTTAGATACTATTTTATAAAATATCTATTAGTTTTTTATATTGAATAAATTTATAACCTGAGTGAGGGTAAATTTTTCTAATAAAATATAAAATCAAAATACCAATTACCCTATAAAAAAAGATATTTAAGTTCATCAAAATTTTGAATTTATAATTTAAATTGATTAATTTATACAATCATATTTAAAATGTAATATTCAATAACTCATTCTTTATTTCAAGACTACAATTTTCTCTAAAAAAAAGCTATTAAGAAATTAAAAGATTTTGAATTTATGTATTAATGGTGTCCAAATTGATGCATAACGAAAATTAAAAAACAACCTCCACTAATAAAGTCATTCAAATATAATTTTTAAAAATTATAATGGTTGTTATTCAATATTTAAATCATACATTTACTTGAAAAAAAAAAAAAAAAGGGATCCATGAGAGAAAACCTTCAATAAAATGGACACAAGCCTTTAAGATTCATTGACATGGGATGGCCTAAGTGAGCCCATCTCATCCTGTAAACCAGAAGCCCATAACCATGATTAGAATAGTCCACCCAAACCCGGCCCATCCAACATCGAACATCACACCCCACAAAAACAGTACTACAGAAACCTAGTCCTAAGATTCTAAGAAGCCCTTGTCTCAATCTTTTTTGTTCTCAATCCTTATTATCCCCAAAGCTTTCAGTAAATTGATTTTCTTTTTGGGTTTTGCATTATTGGAATTCTCGAATAAAAGGTGAGTTCTTTTCGTTCTTCAAATATCTCAATACTCTCGTTTTCTTTTATTTATTATTACGAACTTTAGTCTATGTTTGAATGGGAGCTCCATGAATTTTAAGTTTTGAATTCTGTGTTAAATGGTACCAAAGCTTCAATTCCCAGTTATTTTAAAGCTTTAACTTTATCTGGAGTTAACTGTTTAGCCCCAGAGTGTGGAACTTGAAGAATTGTGGGAATAGGAGTAATCCATGGTTTTGAAGGCTGTGAATTTGTCTTTACCATTTGATGTAGTTTGTTCGAGATTCATGGCAATTTAGGTAATTTAAGTTTCAATAAAAGGGTTTTGTGTGAGGGACTTGATCTTCCAGCTCATGCTTGTCGGTTTAAAACTGTTACCCTTGTTCCAAACAATGGCCCCTAATTGCTCCTTAGCATTAAAAAAGGAAGAATGTAGTGTTGAAGAAAGATTGTTTAGCTTAGCAGCGAAGCATGATATAGCACATTATAGGTTGCATTCTCGAATTAGAAATGACAATTGTAAATAGGCCTTGTTCTTTAGCTACGTTAATGGTTCTTTAGCTACGTTAATGGGCTACTAATTTAGAAGCTTTAATTCTTTGTTTGTTCCTAAAAGTTGGGCATTTAAGATTATAAATGTTTGATTGCATTTTTATGTGGAAAATATTGGAGATTGCTGGTTAGTATAAATTGGCATTTTCTTTTATTCCACATTTTGATTTTTTTAACAGTTCAGGGGCAGTCTAATGTGCAAGACATTTCAAGGGGTCAAATTTTTTGGAATTAGGTAATTTTATTACACCATTTTGTCAACTAATGGGAAAAATAAAAAGATTTGTGACCTTTTTCTTGGTCATGTTCATTTTCCCATTTTTCCTTCTGTCAAATAACCTCATGGATCTAAAATGAGAAATTGAGGAATTTGATATATTTGACGAATGGATGATTTTGTAACTTCGGTCTTCTTCTTTTTTTTTTTTGTACTTTCCAATTTTGTTTAATGGAATCCTTATTTGCATATGAAAGAAACAGGCATTTGAATATACCTGTCAACCATGTCTACTCCATTGACGCCTTCAAAGAGACCACATGATAGGAGCCCTTCAGAGCCGAATGGGAAAAGAAATTTACAAAAGTCAGACCAATCAAAAATTTTGCCTGGTGGTATTGTTTTCCGTGTGCTATGTCCTGCCTCTAAAACTGGTAGTGTCATTGGCAAAGGTGGCACCATAATATCACAAATTCGTCAAGAAACCGGTGCAAAGGTCAAAGTTGAGGAAGCAGTCCCCGGTTGTGATGAGAGAGTAGTTGTCATCATGGGTTCTGAATCTTCTGATAAAGAGACTGAAGTTGGTACTGAGCAGAGGAAGGAGGATGTTGGTGAAGAGGCTACTGCAGCCAATCACAGTGATGAAGAAAAGGAAAATGGTGAAAACAATGATGATAAGTTTTCTGATCCTGTGAAAGATTTAAAATCTGTAAAAGAAACTTCGAATGTGCAGAAGGCATTGTTGCTTGTTTTTGAAAGAATAATGGAAGGGCCTGATTCAGATGGAGTTGACGGGGAAACTGTTAAGTCTTTCATGATGGTTTTAAGGTTACTTGTTCTTTCTAGTCAAGTTGGCTGCCTTTTCGGGAAAGGTGGCAGTGTAATTAAGCAAATGTCTGCCGAGAGTGGTGCACAAATTCGAATTCTTCCTAGAGACAAACTTCCTTCATGTGCTTCAGCTTCTGATGAACTAGTTCAGGTACCTTAGGTTCTACTCTTATATGTTACCCTTATTAATAACAAATATGTTAAATAGTTTGATGAATGTAAATTGAAGTGAATGTTAGTTTAATAATCATCTCTTTGTTTTGTCAACAATTATTTGAGACTTGAACTTTATTACAGTGCTGTTGTTAGCTTTAAATTTTTTATCATTTGATTCCCTATGTGAATTAGGTATCGTTTATAACTTGTTATTGACTTTTATTTTGACTTTATATTTTGTGGTTATGCTGCAGATTACGGGAGAGGTTGATGCAGTTAGGAAAGCTCTTCAATCTGTTTCTCAACAGCTTATAGAAAATCCACCTCGGGATCATGACTCTTTCACTCTCAACACAACAGGACAGTCATCCCATTCATTTGGTCCTAGGCCTGAAGTCTACCCACCACCAAACCATTTTTTTAGTTCTCAAGGAGCACCCTTTGCTGCTGGGCCTCGGGATGTTGAGATTCATTCACCTCTTCCCCCTCATATCCCTGGCAGAATGATGCCTTCTCTGGAAATGCTAACATTCCGGTTATTGTGTCCTGATGAAAAGGTAGGTGGTGTCATTGGAAAGGGAGGAGCAATAATTAAGACTCTTCAGCAAGAGGCAGGTTGTGAGATCAAAGTTCTGGAAGCTATTCCTGATTCAGAAGACCGCATAATTGTCATTTCTGGTCCAGTGGTATGATTTGCTCTTTGAATTTGTTTCAATATGACTAAATTTTGAAAGTTTGATCCTCTATTGCTTGATTGTTTAAGTTGTTGGTATATTACATTGGTTTCCGATAAGACTGATGGTAAATAATAAATTCAGCACCCAGATGATAGGATATCAGCCGCACAAGATGCAGTTCTCCGTGTGCTTAGCAGGATAAATAGGGCTATACCTGATAGCAAGGACAAGACTATGATGGCTAGGCTTCTTGTATCATCTAATCAAATTGGTTGTCTCCTTGGCAAGGGTGGTGCCATCATAGCTGAAATGAGGAAGTCATCTGGGGCTCATATTCGTATATTGGGAAAGGATCAGGTTCCAAAGTGTGCTTCAGAAGGTGAAGAAGTTGTTCAGGTTCGCTTATGTGTTTCTTATAAAATGTATACCTTTCGAAATTTTAGTGCTTTTGTCATTGTTATTTTTCAAAGTTGGTAATGATATCTTTTTATTGATTGCAATGAAGTATTTGCGCATGTTACCTACTTATAATGAAAAATATCATTAGTTTCTTTCTGGTCCAGCATAGTTTAGTTTTGGATTGAGGTTGTCTTACTCTCTTTGATTCTTTCTTTTGTTATGGCAGATTAATGGAGAACAGGACACTGTTCGAGATGCTCTTTTGCAAATAACAACTAGGCTGCGGCATCATTTCTTTCGTGATGCATTTCCTTCTATTTACCATCCTCCGAATCCTGCCTTCCTGGATCAGGTACCACCATTCCCTTCATTTAGGGGAAGGAGGGAATTTTCACCTCCAGGAGTAGGTCCATTTCACCATTTTGATGCTTTTGGTGGCCCACCTCCACATGGCGGTTTTCATCCCAATGATGATCCTCTTTTTATGCGGAATATTCACCGACCGGGCATGCCTCCTCATATATCTGAACGAAAACCATGGGGCCCTCAGGTATTGGGGTGATATAACTGACTTGCAAGGCGAAGTTATTCTTTACATGTATAGCTAAGCTAAGCAACATGAATCTCTCTTGAGTTTTTTTCTAGTTGCCATGAGACTTTGCAACATTTAATGTTGGTTTACTTCTTTGTATCTGGCTATCTGAATTATATGAGAAAATGTCGGTGACTGCTCTAAAATTGAAATGGGAGAAACGAGTTATAAGGCAGTAGGCTGATAGACAAAAATAAATTCTTTGATGATTTTATTTCAGATGTGAATTTATTTAGTGTTTCCTTTGTTTGGTTATAGGGATTTATAGGCATGCCAGATTTTGCTGGACCTCCCCACCGAAGAATTTCTGGCTTTGGAGGGTAAATGAATTGAAATTAGGCTGTTAGAAATTGTATTAGTTTATAAGTTACCTCTAATGGCAATATCTCAGTTGGTTTGTTGTTTTCTTTAATCTATGGATGTGTAGAGGAAGCCAACCAGCTATTATTACAAGCACCACCGTTGAAGTTGTTGTTCCTCGTTCCCTTGTTCCTATAATTTATGGAGAAGATGGTGCATGTTTAAAACAGATACGTCAGGTATGTTAATGAATCTGGTACTTCATTTTTACTTATCATTCTTACCTTCTTTTATGCGGTAAAGGAAGGTTATTTAGTTAAAAGGATAGGAACTCAGTTGATATAAATAGGGGCAATGGGCCCATACATGTCCATAATTGTGTTTTTTTACGCTTGTCATCATAAAGAAATTGGTGAGCAAGGGGGGGTCTAGGTCTATTTACATTGGATGTTATACTTGTATGTTTTCACCTTTTTAAGGCCATAGATCTTGCTGTCATTTAAGAGTATGTCCTTGAGTACATATATCCCTACAATCCTCGCAGCTGTTTATTTAGTTATATTTACAGGATAACTCCCTTATAATAATATTTTTTGTGCATTACTCCAAAACAAAACTATATTAAACAATAGCTTTATCAAATTTCAAAAATATATATATCATTGTTGCAGATTTCTGATGCAAAAATAACAATTACTGAACCCCAGCCTGCCGCAACTGAAACTGCAATTATAATATCTGGAACACCAGAACAAACGCATGCGGCACAATCTCTGATTCAGGCGTTTGTGATGAGTGAGACAGAATCTGCTTGAACTGTAATAAGGTAATAATCTGTAACTTCTTTTATATGGCCATTGGAACTGGGCATATGCTTGGTACAATTCTATTTGATGTATTTGTAACAAGTTGTTTTATAACTGATTTTTCTAATTATTATTTCAAGTTTTTTGAAGGAACTGATTTTATTTATGGTCCTTGTTCAGCTGCTAAAACTCATCACACGATCTAAAGATGTGCAGATTGCCAGGATTCTAATTTAACAGTTTTGTGAGCATGTGGAAACTTATTGGAAGTTAGCTAGGGAATGATATCATACTTTGCAGATTAATTAGTCCTTTATCTAAAGCATTCCTCTTCGATCTCACATGAGGAATTTTACTAGTAATCAATTTGTACTTCGGCCTTTGACAGTTGAGAAGAAAAGAAGCTATTTTTGATTTACATAAACATTTGGATTCGATGAGTTTTCGACACTGTGAACACTGGCTATTTGTATATTTGTCTCAATAGATTGCGGACACTGGCAATTTGTATATTTGTGTGTTTGTTTCAGTAGAAGGAGACAAAACAAGCGACAATGCTTGATGACGTGTGAGAATGTTACTAAAAATGTTTATATGTTCACACAGGACGTGAGTACACGAATTGTAAGTCAATTTAGAACTGCTTTTGTTATCAAAAGCATGGCAGCACCAATAGTAGGAATTTTGTCTAAACATCCTCTTTCAGGGAAACACAATACAAGCAGATTTGCATTTGGAATACATAAGAAAAGAGAATAAATTACGGTTTCCACAAATTCATTCTTATTCAACAGTGTTACATATTTCAGAGAATTAAGCTGTAGGTAAGGATCATTACTGAGTCTGAAATGGTTTGTATGCCTTGAGGCTTTGAATCAGTCCTTGAACAGATCCAGCAGCAGCAATGAGTGATACTATCAAGCAAACCCAGCTGAGTATTTTCAGCCACGTCCACCTGAGCGAGTACTTGGGAATATGGGTTCGTGCAATGTGCATCTCTATTGGAAAGTAGACTGTTAATGGCCAAAAGGAGCCTGCTCCAATAAGACCCAAGAAATCGTTGAAGAAAGGAAATATCATGGCTACCACGGCTGTCACAATAACGTATGCTGTCCTCCATACCAACCTGAAGAAGTTGACATAGTAGACACCGTAGCATGGAACAACAACAGCATGTTCACGTGTAATGAACTTGCTATCAGGCCAACTTCTGGAGCACCAGCCCTCGACGAACCCGAATAACGGTTGGGCGAAAACCTGGACATATGATTAATCATGATAGGCCCAGGTGGTCAATGGAATTGAACTTGTTTCATGCTGCATAATACATATTTCTCAGGATTTGAGGTTTTACCTGATATGCACCAATAAGATGGATGGCAATGCAGATGTTGGCAAAGTCAATCATCCAAAAGGGTTCATAGAAACCGAAGCCGGTGAGGAAATTTCCTGGTGCATCGTTTCCGAATGCTGCATAACCAACAAGGCCGCAAAGTACATAAAATAAAGTGGTTGTTGAAACACCAATGCTAGTTGCTCTCTTCATAGATTTGTTCTCTGGTGGGCTCGATTTGATCGTGTCCTGAAATCATATTAAAAAAAATGACTTTCAAATACTCCATATTTCCATTTTTCACCGTTGTGTACACCAGCTTGTCTTTACCATCTACTTTTGAAGTAGTTCCGATCTATTGCGACGAATCGAGTTGGATGTCACAATTGGTTGCTAATAGGTTCATGATAATTGCTAACAAACATTAAAAAAGAAAACAGTAAATAAAAGACGGTGGATAGAGAAAGATCGCATTGGAACGAGTACAAATTGGGCTTTCACTTCTTTCTTTTTGGAAAAAGCCAATAAATCAGTGGCCCAAATTCAGAAACATCATGGTCCACCAGATTTATGGTCCATAGGAATCTTTGTAACTCGTCATCCTACAGTAATCCCACAAAACCAAACTATTCCTCTTCCTCTCGAACTTCTTTGATTTATTAAATTCAATGATTAATAATTTCTCCAGGCCTCGATCTTTGAAAATTCAAGCTGAACCACTGGCCTAGTGGCCCCCACATCTCAGGACCGCCACCGAGCGGCTGATTCAAGTTTTTGTCCTTTCTTTATTATTTCTTTTTAAGATTCTTTCACGTATAATTTCACACGATACGCATCACAGCATATAAATCTAAATCAAAATACCTAACAAAGTAACAATGATTATTAAAGGGTTTTCTTTACGTGTAAGAATCTGAAAAATGAGAGCCAACCGGCCAAGAATTATTTCAACTTCAATGCATTCGTCACGTGATCATGTTCTATTCCATTTTTTTAAGTATATACCTATGATAATAATACCAGCACAAGTAACTCTTATACATGCAAAAATACATTTACAATTAATACGTGTATATATATACATACATACATGTAAGCTATACTTGCCTGAATCTCAATGAGGACGGTGGAGTAAGCATAGGCAAAGGCGATGTCCCCGATAGCCTGGAATGTCCTCCAAACTTTTTCAGATCCTGACACATCCACCCCTACTGTCACTCCAGTTAAGCTTGTCCTCACTTGTGCCCCACCTTGATGTTAATTCAAGGGAAAGTTTAGATTCAGATGAAATTGTAGCCACTCAATCAAGTATAAATAAAACAGAGAGGAAATTAATTAATGATTTGTTTGTTCTTTCACGTGGATATGCGAGCTTTTCTGTGTTTCTGATAAGCTGTTTGTTACCTGCAACTTTGGCTACGGAGAGTCCAAGGCCAATGGAAGAATAAGCGAAAGACATGATGGCTGCAAGAATTGAGAGCCATGAAAGTTTGTGGAAGTTTGGGATTTGGCTGAGAACGATCTGGATGCAAGCAAAGATGACCATGAAAGGGTAGTTTGATGTTTGGCACTTCACATTATGGCCATGCTTGTGGAAGCAATTTGACCTTTTGACGGCCCTGATTTTCAAGGGAAATAGCAGACAACAAAAGAACAATTAATAAAATCGTTGTCACTACAAATTTCAATGCTTTAGTCAAAAAGAGTAGTTTCTTAAGTAAGAGAATTTCAAAGTTTCAAAATTTGTTCTATTGACTATACTTACACCATGCTTATTGATGCTGTGATAGTGTAACCAATGGTTACTCCAATAAGATTTCCATACTGAGCCAATCCACAGAGCTGGACTTTTCTTCCTCCTGGAAAAAGAAAAGAAAAGTAAGAAGGAGCATTGAATTTGATGTTTCATTAATCATCCTGACAAATTAAAACCCAGTTGGATTTTGGGATTTAATTGAAACATCTACATGGGGAAATGATTTCTCTCGGAAATATATTTCTTGGAACCCTAAACAGGTTAAAGAGGTAGCAGTAAAAATCAAACACGGTAAAGATTCACTTATTTATAGTATTAATGTGAAGATTAACTGGTGATGCAAGTACCTAAGTAAGCTCTAACAACATCCATGTAGGTGTAGTTTCTCTTTCCATGGACTGGATCAGGAGCCCTGTAGCAATCAGCAAGAAGGGTGGAGGTGAAGTAGGTGATGATGGAGAAAACCATAAGAATAGCTGGTCCAGCCACCCATCCCAACTGGGCAATAGCCCATGCAAGAGATAGCACTCCAGAGCCAATCACAGCAGTAATAATATGAGCACTTGCGGTAAGCCAAGTCCCTTCAAATCAAAAGCCAAAGCCGCATCAAAAGAAATTTACATAATGTTTGAAAGACAAAGCATGCAAATAAGGATAATAAGCATTTAAGAAGGGGGGGGGGGGGGGGGGAGAATAAATAACTACCGGTTCTTTTGGCTCGACCATCATCGTCCAAGCTCTCGCTGATATCCCCATTCTCATAGTCTCCAGGGTTTTGCTCAATGAACATGCTGGT
This sequence comes from Durio zibethinus, assembly GCF_047325235.1. Classification (NCBI taxonomy): domain Eukaryota; kingdom Viridiplantae; phylum Streptophyta; class Magnoliopsida; order Malvales; family Malvaceae; genus Durio; species Durio zibethinus. Next base: position 3,411,058 of record NC_143181.1, read on the forward strand.
CTTTTGCATCTCTGGGGCCATCTCTGCCTTTCTTTTCTCAAGTTCTCTGAACTGTTCAAGCTAATATGGTTAATGAACAGAAGATTATTAAAAGTGAGTAGGAAGAGGAAGTGGGGCAGTAATAAAGAAAGTGGGAAATTGAAGCAAAGGTCAAACGGCAGGGTTGGTTTGTGGCAAGTGTCCAAACAGGGTAGTATCCGACATAAATGTGGCTCTATGGTCTCTAGGACGGGAGAGGAAAGAAAAATAAAAACTGGCTTTAGCCCTATAGGAAATGACAAGGAGTTTAGAGAGAAAGCGATCATATATAGGCTTGGTTAGAGACCTGCGAGTGGACTTGTATAGTGGCAGGGTTTTGGCCACAATCGATGGTCGTCGTTTCTGCTTTATGGGTCATCTCATTCGGGTCCCCACACTTTTTTGGGAAATACGTATTTCATTGTAAGTTTGTAGCCATCCATTAAGTTATGTCAAAGGTAACCACAACCATTCTGGTTTTGACTATACCACTGTCTGGTCTTTTTTTTTCTTTCCTAAGTTGGTTCCCTGACGTTGGCTTTTGGTTACTAGCAACTTTTCCCCAAGACACTGAGGAACACACGTAATTAGAAATTTGATCGACCCCTTCACATGCGATGGTGATGAGTACCAGATGCAGGCAAAGATCATTTTTTATGCGTTAAGTGCTCAAAGCAGTGGTCCTAGCGGATGCTTTGATGAGGGTTTTTGGTGAATCAGGCCACACTTCAACTAAGTGATTGTGGCTTAAACTAAGTGATTCTGAGTGCATCCATCATTATTATACAAGAGTCTGCCCCAAAGTTGGAGGGAGTAATCGATGTTTTCTTTTCGTATATCTTGGATCCAATAGAGCTTCTTGATTTATTTTATTTTAATTTATTTTGTCTCTTTTCCAACTATGCTACTATATATAATTACGTATCCGAACATTTTATTCCCATAGCCATGGAATTTGGCAACCTTTTTAGCAGAACCGCAAACCGTGCTTATAATAGGGGCCTCTCGATAATTATAAGTTCCATGACTTTGTTCTTAGATACTGATGGCTAGCTTTTACATTTCATAGGTGACAACGCATCAAAGAGTGTGGCCTGGCCTTACATCCACTACAGTGATGTCCTGACTTTCTTATATTCAACGCCAGGTTTACAGATCACGGCCCCTTTTCTGGTATATCTTGGTAAAAACAGTCTTTAACTCTTATCTGGCTAAATTCCTTGATCCCTATTTCACCTACATTTTTTTACTATAATTTTGTAATTATCTAATTATAATAAAAATTACGTAAGAGTTCATCATTTTGTAATAAATATGGACCGCACTTGATTTTTTTTATGAATCTTATAAAATTTAATATTACAATTGATTGATTGTAATATAATAATTATAGTGATATGTCTCTTTCTTATACCCGATAATTTTTACTATGAAAGAAAAAATAAAAAAGCTCTATAGTTAGCTCTGATTTAGCTTTGAAATTTTTGTTAAGTTGAGAGATGATGTATATATTGAATGGAAATCCTAGCCAATAATCTGATCAAGTAAGGCAATAAAGTCAAGAAACTTTCATAATCTGGTGACTTGGTTGGCAATTTCAACATTCTTTTAATTACTTGGGGTATAGTTGTTCTAGATAATCAAAGCTGATGAAATAAACAAATGATGCAAGAGAAGAGACATCCCTATCAAAATAACCAGGACAAAGCCACATTAAAAACCATACGCTAGAATTGTAGGTGAGATGTTATAGATATCAAATATTCTGCAAAGTAACAATGTTTTGAAACCAAAACAGTTAAAATATGATTCGAAATCAATCAGAAAATGAAATTTTGTTCTATTGGTTGAAATATATTACGTGTAGCCGCGTCTTGCTTGCTGCTAAGCGGACGGCCATTTTCAGAGTTGGCCTTGGTCAATATCTCAGAAAACAGAGCTCTTCTTTTGTTTGTCATCCCATTTTTTTTTCCTTTCTCATTTTTTTTTCTTGGTGTTCACACGTGAGCAACGACTCCTTTAATTGTTGCATACGTGATGAGCATGGATTAATTTGAAGCTCAATTATTGAGAGCAAAGCAGTTTTTGAATGATAATATAAGTGGAATTTGGATTCACGAGGCTGAAATGGGTTGACTTCAATGATCAGCGATTGAGTGCTATGAAACGTTCAGTTTATCTTCAAGTCATGAGAAGTTGGACTTTGATTTTCAATATTGACAGCTCTCTAAATTGCAAGAATTTGACTTTTTGTTTAAAGGTCTCAACAATAAAACCTGATGAAGAAACTTATAAGGGATCCTGAAAAGCAATGAAGAGATAGATGATCGTGGGTGGTTGTAAAAGATTAGACGACGAAGAACAATAATTGAGCTTAAAAGGACGCCATGTGTATAACTTGTTGGCCGAAGCAGACCACGAGTAATGTTGCTTATACGGTAACCTAACTCGTTTTTGATAGGTTTTGATTCGACTTTCAAAGATCAAAAATTTTTTTTTAAATCAAATTTTAGGTCAAATTGAATTCAATTTTTAAATAAATTTGATTCGATCTTATATTTATATAAATATTTATATAATTATATATTTAAATATTTATATTTAAAAAATAATATTTTATTAATTTCAGATATAATTAATATCGAATATAAAAAAATAAAAAAAATTTAAGTCAAATAACATTCAAATTTGATGAATAAAAAGTTAAATCACAAACAAAATTCCATTCCGATTTAGACCCGTTGTCAATCCTAAGTATACCTTATCACCAGCAGAATATGGCTTCTTGCATAAAAGAATGGCAACAAAAAAAGCTGGGTCCCCTTCACCGAGACGTGCCATTCTTGGATTGTGCGCTTGTTTTTCTGACCCATTAGGCACCCCCTTTCCGACCACGATTCTGCCAAGCAAAATTTTTTTTTGGCACTAGCATTGAAAAAAAAAAAAAAAAAAACCTTGTGGGCAATATAAATTTATTGAATTGCCAAAAAGTGATTTAAAGATTAAATTAACCGATTAACATTTGTACCATTAAGTGATTAAGGCTTCATTCAGTGTGATGGGAAAGCGCCAAATCCAATGATATTTTGACCTTAAACATGGCTCAAGAGCGGTCATAATGAATCCTCACCTCATGGAGCATTCATTCATCCAATGAACTGTAAACACTGTTATGCGGTTGAAAGAGATTCCCTGGAACCCTAAAATGACACTGTAGATTTTTTTTTTTTTTTTGTGCACAAAAGTTTAAGATGGGGAAACTTCTCCATTTCAGGGGTAAGGCAGACAGCATACTTCAAAGAATACTTATACTGGATTTACTCTATAGATCATTTTTCTCGTGTACTGATCTGCTCATCCACACTGGAAAAAAGCTGAAGAGTTAAAAGTGAGTGAATTATGTGTTCATCTATGAACAAAAGAGGAAACTAAAGTTTCCATGGATAGCTACTCAGAACATTAACTATTTTTATGTCAATAATATAAGCAATGGACCATGTTTGGAATGACATGTCTCAATTCTGTTATCAATTTTTTTTTTCTTTTAGTTCACATCTACTTTATGTCAATCTGAGTACCAATCTAATCCACTCAGGTCAGTTCAATGGATTGCTACTCAGAACATTAAGTATTTTTTTGTCAATAATATAAGCAATGGACCATGTTTGGAATGGCATATCTCAATTCTGTTATCAATTTTTTTTTTTTTTCTTTTAGTTCACATCTACTTTATGTCAATCGAAGTACCAATCTAATCCACTCAAGTAAAACAGGCTGTTTCCTGGATATGCATAGTAGCATTCTCAGTTTGCGTGGTTAATTAAACTTTTGCTTTTAGATGGGGGAATGTGAATAATGAGGGAAGAGAAAGATGCCAAAAGCCTTATGGTTCTTCTGCATAAGCTCATTAATATCGACATTTTAATCCCCCAAAATTGAAGATTGATGCATTGTCCTTACAAAGGAGAATGTAGAAGAACAAATTCACATGTCAGGATCGTTAAGACTGAACACTATCGATTAAGAATCTTTATGCTTATAATCATTCACTTGAATTTGGATGACAAGTTCGAAATGATATTGTACTATAAATTTTATTAGTCTGGGAATAAGATGAAACCCAATTATTAAGATGCTTTTGCTTCGTTTTCCTTTTTTTTTTTTTTAGCATGGGTTGTGCCTAAATTATTTTATTACATCTCATTTAAGTTGGATGCTTCTGCTTCTAGGTATGATCCTGGATCCCATTGGCATCTGTCTTTTTTTTTTTATGTTATTTATATGATTCTTCAAGAGAGTTTGTGCCAATCAGTTCGAACCTAATTTTAGACCAATCTGAAAAATTCTTTCTGAATGCTAGGTATTTTAATATTGATGTAACTTTTGGTGACATGGTTAAAAAACTTATTAGTGATTAAGAACCATAACGCATTTCAATCCTTGAATCAATAAAATACAAAAAAAAAAAAGAAATGTAAGAGAACAAAAAATACTTAGAGAACATATAGAATTGTGTTGTGAATACAATACTTATTTGATTTAACCTCACTTTTTATACTTCAAGAATGATGACGTGATTGATTGAATAATTATATATAATTTTTGATGATGTAGTAGTCAGAAATTGTTACTATCATTAAAGTATAACACTGAGCTAATACCATAACCTAACCTGGTAACAAAAATTCTGTTTTAAACGTGAAGCTGACAATCACGGAGATGCACATGTTACAAATGAGAAAAAAAAAAGCATAGTGTTTTTCTAGAGCACACCTACCAGTGCCAGGCCCATGGCATCTTCACAAAGGGTCCATGGGGACAAAAAAGAATGGCCTCCATTCTCAGAGCTGTAATGCCTTTGAGCCCACCATTTTTCAAAATAAACCCCAGCCCAGAATTTGAATAATTGAGAGTTATAAGTCAGGCACTTTTTTTGGTGAACTTTCCCCCCCGCAGAGGCTACAGAGAGAAATTCCCATAGCGGACCGCTATTGCCCCTGCATTATTATCATTATGTATTTTTTTAAGTTTCAACTAACAAAGTTTGAGATTGGACCCACCCTAGAGCCTTAGCCAATATTGGTCCAAAATGGGCAGTCATACTTTTTTGACAATAATACCTTCGAAATGTTCCCTAGGTTGTTACATAAATTCATGTGACTCTAATAATAATCTTTCGTTTTTTGTCTCATAAATTTTTTCTTGGACTAGCCTTTGTTTTATGGCCTTTCCTTCAATCATCACCAAATTTAATGCCTTGATTTCCTCCCTTCTCTTTTGACTAAAAACAACAATATACTCTACATTTATTAACATTTTCAAAAGTTAAATTTAGATTCAATTAGCTATTAAATTTATTATTAAAATATTAAAATTTTAACCTATAAATTTCCAAGATTAAAGATCTTGGTTAGATGTAAGAGTTGTATCTAACCAATATGAGCTAGACTTGCAGGCTTTACGATCCACGTAACCCATGAACATATTTATGTCATAAATGTTGCAAAAACTTAGGTCGGTTTGTTTTGAACAAACCCAACAAAAATCTTAAATATTATTACTCTACATTTATTTATTTAACGAATAAAAACTTAGGTCACTTGATGAATACATCAAGTTTAAATTTAAGATTACTAGTTGTTAAGATTGTCCAAATACTAATAATTCATTTAAATACAATTCTAAAATTATAAGATAAGATAAATTTTTGTGCAAAAAAAAATTATAATTCTAATTAAGATGTTTTTTGCCAATAATTGAAGTTATGATAAATAAATAAATAATAAATCGTGAAATCTGAACATAAAATTTAATCCAAATAATTCAATAATTAAAAAAAAATCCCTAAAAGTTAATTTAATCCAGTTATTTACAAGTTTCAACTTTCTTGTAAAGAAAAAGTTCACATCTTTGGGCCTAAGCATCATAACTCATAAGTTGAGAAGGCGCGGGTAACTAGACGAAGGGAAGACTCGAACCAAGACCGAAGTTTGACGGGCGAGGGCCGAATTAATAATGGTTGTCCGCTCTGGTTCGACAGATTTTGGCGAAAAAACAAGACAGCCTCGAAGGTATTTACTTCAACTCCAAAACAACACGCTAAAACAGGACATCGGAGTTAAATTTTACCAACAGAAACCACTAAAAAATTTATTATTATTTTTTTAACGCAGGAAACAAAGATACAATCACAGTATTCCACGATATGTCTATAATTAATTTCCATTTTTTAATTTAATAATCTTTTTTTTTTTGTAGCTATAACACCAAAAAAGCTGCAAACCCTAGCTTCGGTTTTTTGGTTGCACAAAAAGAAAAAAAATGCAGATCCAAGCCCAGGTTTGTTCTTCTTCTGTTTCTTTCTCGTACATTTTTTCCCTCAAATTGGTTTTTTTTTTCATTATTTTCATTTATCTTAATTTAATCATCAATTTCATGCCCTTTTTGGTTAATTTTGTTTTATTTTTTGAGGTGTATATTAACTTCATAATTTAATTATGAAAAAACCTAGTTCCATACCGTTAATAATCTGAAAATGTCTTCTTTTTTTTTCTATTCTTTTTGTATATATATATATATATATATATATATATATAATTACCTAGGTTTGAACAGCAATGTTGTTATAAAATAGCTGCCTTTAATGCAAAGTAATTAAGTGTTTTATTAGCGTTATCATTTTTTAATTCTACTTTGAAGTGCTGAAAAAACTATGCTCTTGCTAATTTTGGATTGATTAGTATTATTATTATTTTTAAAATTTTGTTTATTATAATTCCTTCTTAGCAGCTGTTGGCATTTATTTTGAACAAGGAGAATTAGAGAGCGCATACCATTTAGAGAGCTTTTAGAGTCTTCTTTTATGTGTAGTTTCTTTGTTCTTTGATGATTCTATGAGAGTCTGATGAATGCGGTTTTGAGGAGGACGCTGGATATTGTTACTTCAGACTGAAAAATAAAGAGGGATGCGAGATTTGTGGATACTTGATTACATATGTTACGCCGTCTTGGGTGGTTAATTGGTTTGAATAATAAAGGAGGACAAGCAAAGAGGTTACCAGATGCAAAGCCACCCCCGGCTAAAGTACAGCCGGTGGTCATGTTGGATACTCGCCAGGAGATTGCAATTTACATTCATAGGTTTCATAACCTGGATCTTTTCCAGCAAGGGTACAGGGCTTTTTATTTTTTGGTATTTTCTGTTTATTTTGAATTGTGCATATCATCATTCTTATGTTTCTTGTGTGCTTAGATGGTATCAACTTAAGATTACTATGAGATGGGACAATGATGAGCATGCTTCCGTAGGAATGCCTGCGAGAGTCATGCAATATGAAGGTAATTTGTTGAAATTATAGTGGCCTTTTCTTCTAATGCTCATTATCCATTGCCTCTGTTCATTTCTAAAAATGTAATAATTGTCTTAAGGTTACAAATCAAGTAAAGGAAATTTGTTATTTGTTATTCTAGTCAAAATATTATATTATTAACTTTTAAAATTTTGAAACGTAGCTACATTCTGGCATTTTGTGTTGAAACTGGTCCCCCTAGAGATCTAAACAGAAACCTTGCAGTTTGCAAAATTGGGAAGTGCCACTGCTGATAGAAGAATATGCTACATTAGTCGATTGATTGATCAAAATATTTTGATGTAGTTGAAGCTAACAAATTTAATGTCCTTTATATACTTAACTAAAATTCGACCATTGTTTTTGTCATGTTCGATAGTGAATATATTAGGAATTATTTGGTGTTTTCTCCTACTTATTGAATGAGTTTATATACTATACTCTCAAAGTTTAATGCCATAGTCTTTTCAAGCAGCATTTTTTTCTTAATAAGACTAGAAAAAATGTTGCAGCTCCAAATCTTGGTTCAGATGACGGATATGGAGTATGGAGGATCGATGATTCAGACAGCAGCTTTGCAACACAGCCTTTTCGAATCAAATATGCAAGACAGGATGTTCTTTTATCTGTCATGGTTGCATTTGATCTACCTCTTATTGAAAATGAGGTTGGCGATCTCTCTTTTTTTCTCTTTGCACATATTTGCACACGCATAAAAGAACTCCTTTTAGCTGAAGAGTAAACCACATACATTGCCAGAACTTAAACGGCTCTATCCTCCAGTACCATTGAATTCACGTATTCATTAGTAAATATATCACTTAATGTTAGTCTATGAGAGGTTTGAATGCTTTGCTCTTTTTATGCTAGTAGATGCTAAAATCTCTACTGCAATCATCTGAAAATAGAAATGAAATTAGGTTTTCCTGAAAGTTATGACTTTCACCAGTATTTTCTTTTCATTTGATTTTGGTATTCAAAATGGACATGCATAGAATCTTTCCTACTTTGATTGGTTTGGTATTGTCAAGTCATTAAAGGTCAATACCTTTTATATCTTATTATGGTGCTGATGTAGCACTATCTGACAGGGTCCTCCCTCATCAGCTGTCATTTTGAAGTTTGAGCTACTGTATGCTCCTGTATTGGAGAATGAGTAAGTTGAGAAGTCCTGCTTTCATATGATGGTTCGAATAAATTTAAAGTTGTACTTGTATTCCTTGTGTGCGGGTATGTGCATGCGTGTTTTATTTCTCTCATTATTTTCTTTTTTTCAAGTAAAAAGAGCCCATAATCGTTCGGAATGCACTGCATTCAGTTCTGAGTTTCAGGCTTCTCCAGATGGTTGCCCTGCTGCGATTCATGAATTCCGGATCCCTTCTAAAGCTCTTTTAGGACTGCATTCGTATTGCCCTGTTTATTTTGATGCATTTCATGCTGTTCTTGTGGATGTAAGTGTTCATATCAGTCTGCTAAAAGCTGGTTCTCGCAAGGCCTCAGAGAAGGTACCCAGGTTTGTCACACAGATTCTAGAACAACAATGGCTAACCTTCTCAACTGTGATATTCCTTTCATCTCCCCTTTTGAACCTTCTTTTCGGGTGGGGCTTGGCAATGGTTCTTAATGAAAATGAGATAAAGGGAGAGGTGTGGTTTCATTTATAAAGTAAATTGAGCTCTGTTGATATGTTGAAGTAACTTGACCTTTTGAATTATTTCAGCAGTCCTTACGCTATCACTGATGATGTTGCTGCTGAAAGTATCGATGGATCTACTCAGGTTTGTTCTAAACATTGAATATTTGTATAGAATAACCCATCCCTAATCGCAGCTTTGTCTATTTGTGCATCTGCTTGATTTTGGCTATACATTCAATACACTTTTGGCGGCACTAGTGGCAAAAAAAGGATGTGGCATGGCGAATATAGCACATATAAATGTTTTATGGCTACAAAATAGTTTCAGAATCTAGTGTGCAAGGCCTATGCATCACATGAGACCAAAATTTATGTCATAAAGTTAATTAAAATAATAATAAAAAAATTAAGTGTTTATTGTGGGGGTTAGTTTATTCATTGAATTGGTGGATATTGTGGGTGTAATACAGTGATTGGATTTATGAATATCATGAGGCTTGATTATTTAAGATAAGAAAGTTTGTTATTGACTTTTTTGAGTCTTAATTTTAAGTTTTATGGGTTTAATAAAATTTTTTATTTTGGGGGATAAAATCATTAGAATTTCTTGAGGATTTACTTGAGCAACAGTGGAAATGCATTTTATTTCTTTAATATGGCTCCATGTTATCCTGGATAATCAATATTTTATGTATTGATAGTTCAATTATGTGATTGACCAGGCACTGGATCAAGTGGCTTCTACTGACCTGAAACAGGTCATGCTTGTTAAGGCATTGCTAGATGCTCGTGACATGCTGCTTGTAGAGCTACAAAAACTTGGCAATGCTATTAACCAAGCCATTGATTTGACTGAATTTACATCGACAATGAACAATATAAAGTTATTTGATTCCTTTCTGCAAGCAAATCAGGTTACTGCTGCTGCTGAAGTTTCAGGACAAGGCAAGCCACAAAATGGTCTTGAGGTCCTTGCTTTGTTTTATCCAGCAGCGTTCTCTTATTCCTACTTTTCCTTTTTATGGTTTTATACTTTTTTATTTTAGATTAAAATTATAATACCTTACTTTCTTTAACAGAGAGTAAATGACAGATTAGATTATCGAAGCGATAGATTGTTGCTCCAGAACTTATCCAAGGATGATGTAATTAAAATTTTTAATCTATCGGGTGATCAAGTGTTATATTTATGGAACACTTTTCTGAATTTCCACAGGTTAGCTTATGCATTTTTGCTTCCAGTTGTTGCTATAGTTAGCGGATATTTTCTCCCCAATATTGTAGGGTTGTTATGCTCAGTATCCCTCTCATTAACACTTAAGTCTTTTATATCATCTTAATAAATTACTTTTAGCCTCCTATGTTTTGTAACTTTCAATTTGTTACACTTTTATGTCTGAAATACTGAATATTTTAAATTCCATGCAGTAGTAGTAGTAGAGCAATTAAAACGTTGCCAGTCGGGTTCAGCTCACATGGTAAGGGTGGGGTAGTGTTTTGGTAGAAGTCTTAGGTTTGAACTGTAGTGTTCTCCCTTGTATGAAAAAAAAAACAGTTGTAACGGTGATAGATTCTTTTGAAAAGCCTTCAAGTTGAAATTGAAAGAAGGATTTTCTTATATTAATGAATTCAGAGGTCCCCTGGAATTGTAATTTATCTCAAAGCTAATTCTTTTTATGGACGTTTGATATTCCTGGTTGACTTGCACATGGGCATGTTATGCTTGAACTGTTTTTTGAGTGCTTATGTTGTTGAATATTTTGGGGGATGTGATCTGTTTGATGCCGTGCCTTGACATATCTCAAGCAATATGAAGCATCAGGGTGTTTATTGTGACCCTGTGATGTTGTTGGGATTATCAACTTGATAATTAAGGATGCAGTGTATTGAGGTATGGTTAAACTCAAAGTAATTTTTCTGGATAACCTAAGGAAACAATGTCATTCATTTTATTTTGCCTTTAAATATTTGCTTGGACCTCCATTTATTAGGACTTTATTAATGGTTTCATCCTTATGAGTAACTAATAATCAACAGAAAAGATGAGTCGAGGCCCTTAATGTAGCTTTCTCAATATATGTGTTTATTTTAGGTGTTGAAATTGCTTTTCATTCCAGGGATAATAAAACACAGATATTGGAATTCCTTCGTGATGGTTGGGCTAAGGATCGAAGGGCTGAATGGTCCATATGGATGGTGTACTCTAAGGTTGAAATGCCTCATCATTATATAAATGGCGGTTTTGATGAGTCTTCACACCGTTTTGTGCATAAGAGGGGTTCAAGTTTGTGGAAGTTAACTGATGATGTAAATACTAATTTATGTTTTCATTGTGTAAATATGTTGCTCTTGGCTTACATTATTCAGTGATTAGCAACAATAGTTTTTTTTTCACTTGTTAGTTTCTTATTTTAGAAAATTGATCTTTTATAATGCAGCCTGCGCAGATAGCAGCTATGCGGGCTGAGCTTCATCGGCGAAGTATTGCACAAATGAGGGTAAGTTCTTGTATTTAATGCTTGTTGTCCTTATTTCCATGTACATTAGTTTACCAGCAAGGATTGTTTGCACACAGATTAACAATCGATCAATCCAAGACATGCAAATATTTGGAGATCCTTCAGGAATTCCTATTGTAATTATAGAACGTGTTATGAATGCACCTCGTCGTACTTTTAGTGATAACTCATACTTGAGGAATTTGGACATAATGGGTTCAGCTACCTCACGCACTGTTCTTAGTTCTGAAGCTGGGAAAAAGCTGTCAAGTACAAGTGCTGCAGAAAATGGGCGTGACTTGAAGATTGTTGTCTTTGTGCATGGGTTTCAGGCAAGTATTGCTCTACCACACTAGTGTCTGTGGTTGTAGTTTGTCTATTCTCAACGAATCATTTGACTGTGAGCATGTTTCAATAAACACCTGAAGTAATTTTTATGCACCTCGAATGGCACATATAATTATGACTTCTCTAAATAGAAGATATGGGTTTCTACCTATCAGTTCAGTATGCAAAGCTTATTCTGTCTTTTCCTTGTTAGGTTCAGCATTTTTGTATGAGAGGCAGATTGGAAAGTGAATTAATATGTCTAATCCCAACTTGAATATAATAGGGGCATCATCTGGATTTGCGGCTTGTTCGGAACCAATGGCTTTTGATAGATTCCAAGATAGAGTTTCTTATGTCAGAGGTAAATGAAGAGAAAACATCTGGAGATTTCAGAGAAATGGGACTAAGGCTAGCGCATGAAGTGATTTCTTTTGTTAAAAAGAAAATGGATAAAGCTTCAAGATCTGGACGCTTAAGAGATATCAAACTTAGTTTTGTTGGGCACTCTATTGGAAACATCATAATAAGAACAGCATTAGCAGGTAGATGATCTTGTCTAAAGTTGTGTTTCCCACTCTTTACTATTTTGAAGTGTCAGCTAGATATGTGCGTTTCTTTCTCCAGAGAATGTTATGGAGCCTTACCTGAGATACCTCCATACATACGTGTCTCTATCTGGTCCACACTTGGGATATCTATACAGTTCAAATTCTTTATTCAATTCTGGGCTGTGGCTTTTGAAGAAGCTCAAGGGGACACAATGCATTCATCAGCTCACTTTCACAGATGACCCTGATATCCGTAAAACTTTCTTCTACAAACTTTGTAAGGTATTGAGAACAAACTTGTGGTTTGAGTTTGGTATTCTTCTTTTTCATTACCCCCTATTGTCTTGATTGAGAATTTTGCTCTAGACATATGTTAGAAAAATATGATTGTTTTTAAAGTGAAGTTCTGAGAGGGATTTTTCCTTCTTTCAGCAAAAAACTCTGGATAATTTCAAGCACGTAATCCTCCTTTCTTCACCCCAGGTATTCCATGTCTCTTGCGGATTATTTTTCTTGAACTTGTTACAATCATCAGGCTGTTTGTGAGTTTGACGAAAACTGAATGGTTCAACTGACAATATAATAACTGTATAATTGAAAGTTTTAGATGTTATACATATTTTCCCTTCTACCTGTAAGTAAGGTGATTGACTGATGAATGTCTCTCAGGATGGTTATGTTCCATATCATTCTGCCAGAATTGAGTCATGCCGCGCAGCATCAATGGACTACTCCAAAAAGGGGAAAGCATTTTTGGAGATGTTGAATGACTGCTTGGACCAGATACGGGCTCCTACTACTGAGAATCGGGTGTTTATCCGTTGTGATGTCAACTTTAATACATCCTCTTATGGCAAGAATTTAAACACATTCATTGGACGAGCTGCTCATATTGAGTTTTTGGAGTCGGATATTTTTGCTCGGTTCATAATGTGGTCATTTCCACATCTATTTCAATAAATTATTATGGGAGTCCGTGATTTCTGTTTGTTCACCGTCTCAAACCTCGTATCCATCCAGATCACCGATTTCTATTTGCTGAGCCTGTGGTCTCTGTTTCTAGTTTTCGAGCATCCTAGAAGAGAAACATTGGCAGCCACTTTCTCGCACATTGGACAGGTGGTTAGATGCATTGAGATGGTTAGCCGCTGTAAATTTTTTGGGTCGCTGGAATTTTTTTCCCCTTACATCAGTGTAGTTGGCTCAGCATATTTATATAATTGCGAGGTAGAATGGCCAAGCGTTTTGCGGTAGATATTGTCTATAAAATTAGCACTGTAAATCCAGCAGTGGGTTAGATTCTTGATTTTGTGACTCGGTGGTTTCCGTCAGTGCAGAGCTATATGTTTAGCTTGGTATGAATCTTCTATTTTTGTCAATATTTCTGCTGACATATTCGCCTCTACAGCTGGTTTTCTACTAATGAATAACAAGTACTGTTTCGATGCATAAAAACTCCAAGACATTTCAATATGATGAGAACCTAGATAATCTCACAAAAAAAGTTTTATGAGATTCAACCACCAAATCTGCTGTCATACATCCAAAGCAACAAGAAAAAAAAAATCATAGTAGCAAGCATATAAGGGTACTCCTTCCCTCATCACTCATCCCCTTAATCTCCTTCAGCAGACTCCGCTCCTACTTCCTCGTAATCTTTTTAAAGCGCGACAAGATCCTGGCAAGCCTCTGATAACTTTCCTTTCTCCATGCCCTCACCAACATACCAGTGCACGAAGGCACGCTTGGCAGGCATGAGATCAAATTTGTGGTCGACGCGAGGAAACGCTTGTGCAACACTCGTTGAGTTGGAGATCATGCATAAAGCCATCTGCACCTTGGCAAGGTCTCCTCCTGGAACAACAGTCGGCGGCTGGTAGTTGATACCACGCTTAAATCCAGTAGGACCATTGGATTGTGCGCTTGGTCTTGATGGTAGCCACAGCTACATACACATCTTTGGGCACGTCACCTCGGTACATCAGCCCAAGGCAGCAAAGCCATGTACTTTCCATCATGGGTTAGTATAGTGGGTGGCAGCAAGCCATGTACAAGGGTTAGTTAACTCTGGTTAATGATGCCAGCGTGGCTTTCTCTAACCACCTTTAATTAACCATGCTTAATCTAATTTGATTCTTGATTTTGGAATAAGGAAAGAGGGCTCGGGACTTGTTGAAATTGCACAAGTGGGTGGATTTTTGTGAGATGGATATCGTTCAGGAGAAGAGTGTTTTTGTCATTTGGATATCAGATTGTCGTAAATGCAACTATAGAAACGGGCGAATAGTGGTGAGTCGGTGGGTGAGAATGGATTTTACGTTTCTTCCATGGGCCCATTTGGCCATATCTGACGCAATTGGCTAATGGCTTTGAACCCATTTGGCCCATTAGGATGTCTTCCCTATCAAATTATCTAACTAGAGGTGACAATTGAGCTGCACTTAGGGTTATTTGGGATGAAAGAAAATTTAAATCATTTAGATTATACTCTGATAAATAAATTTGAATCATGAAATTCATATCAATTCAAATTATTAAATTTTAAAATTAAATTAATTTAAATTCAAATATTTTCATTATTTTTTATATTGATTTTGACATATTATGTTAGTACATTAAACCATACCATTGGATAAATCATATAGGAGTTGAAGCAAAGATGCGAGAGAACGGTCCTCCATTGCGGGCAGTTACAGTAATTATATAATCTTTGGCTTCGAGAGAATGTAGGTAGAGGGATACGATCAGCCCCAATAATTTGACTGCTCATATGTCACATACAGTTTTCTGACAATTTCAATTTGGTCCCTATACAGAAGGCAGGCCAAGGTCACTCCATAAACAAACGACAGACAACATCATTTCTTCAAAGTTTTTTGCCACCTTCTCCAAAGGACATATATGTCCTACATATGAAAATGTTATCCAACTGGCCAAAAGCTAAGCATCTAATCCGGCACACACATCCTAATTACATGTGTTATGGCTGACACACTTTCTGAGCGTGAAACTACATTATCATTAATGGTGGAAAGCTATGCATTTGAATAACAAGCTACAAAACTAAGCTTCAAGACAATACGCATGGCATTACAAAGACTCCAAACATGTCAAGACTGAATTGATGTATGAATGAAAATGATAACAGTCGGTAGAAAAAAAAAATGCCATGTTGCTGAAAGTAATCAGAGTATAGGAACTTAAACAGTATAAACTTCCCCAGGGAAAAATTTTAAGGATAAAACTAGGCATCATTTGATGGTATAGCAGTAACTAAACTTGGCAAAGATGATCAAAAGATGGGAAAAGAAGTTTTGACAAAGTCCCAGGAGTGGGGGATCTACAGACTACAGAATCACATCGGTGCACTTGGACTTAGACTTGATATAGCAGGATATCATACTTCCAGCAAAAAGCCACTTAGGCACATTTAACTGAGGTTTAATTCTACAAGAATGATATCAGTGCAAACTACATGAGAAAAAATCCATTATGATTTCAAGCTGGATATAAAACAAGGAAAGAAGTAGAATTGGCTTGTAATTGACAAAGTAATCACCAGTAATTGCATCGGGAAAATATACTGTGGTATCAAACTGTGAACATACAGAATCGGCAAAAAGATACTTAAGCATAATACTTCATAACTTCCAACTTCATCCAGTTTGAAATCTAACTCCCTATCAAAATGCATGTGCCTAATATGCCACAGAAATGAGAACCCTAGTCCCTAGACATGGTCATGCAACTGAAAGCTGCAAAAGAAACAATATCAGCAGAAGTTGAAACCAATAAAATACTATAGGAGCAAATTACTTCTCAAAGTGAAAGAATTACAAGTTTGGATGCTACCATGTTTGGCACACAGATTAACCCATAGGTGGTTAGATGCGGAGATATAGAAAGGTACATGCACCAGTATGTCTTAATTCTTATCTCAACATAACTCAGGGAACCATCGTGTAATGAGCAAACAGAAGATATTCATTATAGAAAGGACAAAGGCAAACGTATATTGAGTTAATAATTACAATGGAAAGGGGATTTTTCAATGGGAACTACTGTAGCTTTACTTTGATTAGTTAGACAGGAAACATACACACGTCTTTTGATTAGTAAGAAACAATTGCAATCATGATTTAACATAAAGTTGCATAAGGACACAAATTTAATCAAACTTTCCTCCATCTGCAAACATGGTTTTTTGTCATTAGATCTTCGTCTAAGCCAGCGAGAGAAATTGCTCTAATGAAGCATTGTTGCACATGTTTGTATAAGAATACAGTAGTTTGGAAAGAGTTCCAACCCATAGTACAGACATATCTAAAAAAAAATTGAATCATGAACAAGGAAAACATTCAGTTATTGCAATGTATTGACTTTTTCTCAGGATTTTCAGGAAGCCTAGGTAAGTTGGTTTCATATCCAAACGTCCAAGAACATGCATGTTGCACAGTTTGAAAGTAAGAGATGGTATTCAAACCAATGACATACAGCATACAGAGCTGCAAATGCAATGTTTGATTCAATATAACAAGCATAGCCAAATATGAAAGCATACACAACTTGAGAATATTGATAATATTCACTCATATCATTTGCAGAAATCAACCAATCCAAATCTTATCTCAGCATTATTTTCTTAAGATGCTAACATGCATTAGAACGAATTTGAACTTGCATATCTCTTAAACTTTTCTTGACCAAAAACCTCAGGAATCTATTATATAAGAGTATAGAAAGGTGAAAAGAAATAAAATGTGACGGGAGCTGGGACGCCCGCTTCACCATTGTTATCACTTATCAAATCATATTGCAATGTAAAACCACAAGGAAAGCACTCAAATTTCAAATCTCAATAATGCATAACATAAAATAACCACATAAAAGTCAGTCAAAATAGTATATCTAAACCTCAGAATTAAACAAAGTAATCGCTAATAAAGAATCCAACATGAAGACATACCAAATAGTATTCATATCAAAGAGCAAAAGAAATGGTTAAAAATACTGGCCTATTACATGCATGGACCACATATAAATGAAATGATTCCCTTCCAGTCCCCCCGCCCCCCCGGCCAAAAAAAATTCTTCTGTAAATGGTTTTCCATGGAGTCATGGACCAATGAAATACTGATAGAATGAAGTCAAATGCAGCAATGAAACTAAAAGATACAAAAAAAAGTTTCTAAATGCCATCAAAGGCAAAATGGAATCATTCCATCCTCAAGTGGCTTCTGCATTTCGAAGACCCTTAAACATTTTTCCTCACTAAATATCCACAAAAGCATATCGTAATCACCTACATTTCCCATATATTTCATCTAGCAAGTAAATATTGAAAAATAAAATATAAAATGCATGAAATAGAACTGAAAAACAAAATAAAATGTGAGCATAATCAGAAATAGAGCAACTATATCTCTATATTTATAGAAGCAAAGTCAATCTATGGAAAATTGGGAAAACCATACATCATCACCATCATGGCCATTAAATACATTAAAACAAAGTAAGATTTCACATACATGTGAAAATAATAATAATAACAATATCATGAAAAATGCTTCTCAATCCCACCGTCTTCTTCCTCTGCATTTCAATGTATGATAATGAATATCCATGATTGATGATGAACCGTATGCTCCTCCACCTCTAAAATCTCGTTAGAAAAAAAAGAGAAAAAACCCAAAAAAAAACACTAAAAAAGGGGTGAGATTTTCCTTAAGCAAGAAAGAAACTGTATATAAAAATATTTATAATTATATTTATATTTGCCTGGCTCCATCCTGTCTGCCTTTTTGCACGCAATAAGGGAAAGGAGTCGTTTTACACAGGGAGAAACAGAGCTACATTGTACTCTCTCTCATCTGTGAATGCACGAAAATGACCTTCGATTTACAAAGGTCTGTAGAGAGGGTATCTTTTGAAGACCAAGGGTAGCTTCATCATTGAAGCTCTCATCAGCCATTACGGTAACAGGTTAAAAGTTCTGCTGTTGGGTGTAAGTCAAGCCTCCGAGGGAAAAGAAACAGCTCTTTCGTCTCTTTGAGGTTGTCTGGTTTTTGTTTTTAAGAGAGAAAGGAAGAGGAAGATAATAGGAAGGAAAATAGAGGGGCGTTCATGTCTAAAATGGGAATTTCAACGGACATAAAAAAAAAGAGGTCGGTGAAATGCCATTTTCAACTTTATCTTTGTTCCTCTTCTAGTAGGACTCACCGTTTTGTCTCTCAATCTTTTTTTTTTTCTCTTTCTTATGTAATATTAACCATTTTTCATAAAAAAAAACAAGAAAAATCTTCGAAACCCATTTTTATAAAATTCATGAAAAAAGAACAAAAAATGAAAAATGTGAAGAAATGCTAAGCTACAGGGGTTGATTGGTGCCTGCGGATGACGCGTGCAGTGTCCGGGGCGTAAGGGGGATGATGGTGATAAACATGAGCGAAGCCAAGCATCAGTGAGTCACAGCCCCTCGCAGAGCAGGCACAGGGCAGAGGGCACAGGGCAAGGCAGCAGCAGCTGTTGTTTTTTCACTTCAAACTGACGTAAGATCTTTTTGTCGCCATTTGTTTTGACCAAAACTGCTCCTCTGTTTTTTGTATTTACATCCGACGGCCAGTAGAGTTGCATCTCCAATCCTGCATAGAATTGGCAATTTGGCATCAACCCTTCAGCCAAAAATCAATTCCCATTTTTCAATACTATAGTAATACTACTCTTTTGTGTTCTTACCGGGCTTGAGGTTTTTGTTTTTTCCACTTTTATTACACTACTATTGTCTTAAACATTTAGACTTAGAAAGCCAAATTAAAAGGCATTAATTTTGAAGAGTGTAGGAATTTAAAACACCGGCTGCAAGCCTGCAACTGTGGCCTAATAATAATCAGCTTCCTGCACTGGCTGGCAAACAGACATAAATAAAGAAAGGACTGAATTCTTCAAATGCAAGGGAACAGAAGACTTAAAAACCTAGTGTTTCAAAAATCTCAGGTCAGAATTATAATCCACTGTTTTGTATGCCCTTGAACTTGTCGGTAAGCATCAGTTTTTGTTGGCAAAGCTAATAAAAAATGATAATAATGCAATAGAAAATCACCAAATTATTATGATGTGATATCTTTTTCAGATCGAGCTTTGGATGTTCAGGTCATTTTCCTCTCCTTTTTTCAGATGTTAGTATTTTGTGTTGAAAAAAGAATAGAAGCCATACCCTATTATTCTTTATAGGGTTACAGAAAAATTAGGTCTATTCGGCCTTTAACTTATTGTCTTCCTGACCTTCATTTACGTTGCATCTGCAAAAACAAATTAAAAGCAGTGATGAAACTTTGTGCCCCTGTATGTCTTTATTTTCATTTTTCTACAAAGAGGGGCCAAAAAAGTAATAGAAACTATTACTAGCCATGGAATGCATCATTGAGTAGTAAAAGTAGGAAAAACGTGTGGGGGCCATCAAAGATCCCTTACAGAATAGTTGTCCAAAGGTGCAGATTGGTCTGTATTTAGATTTGTCTCGAGCGTTAAGCCTAGCTGGGACATGAAAAGGCTATCTGTCAGAAAAAAAAATATTTTTGTCACCAAAACTAATGCAAAAACAACACGAAGAAACAATGGATGGGAAAGTGGAAGCAGATGAGATAAGAGGAGTTTAATTTAAGTGTGAAATTAAAAAAAAAAAAAAAAAGGTGAAGTAATTGTTGGGCAGTGAGTGGTGAGGTAGCCGCCCTGATTGAAAGAGAAAGAGAGGAGTGGAAGAAAGGCGAAGGAAAAGGATAGGAAAAGCTGTTGTGCTTTAACGTCACTGATATTTTCTTTTCTCCTTTCTTTTCCCATCAGAAGCGGGGATGGATGCCTTCCCCGATCAACCAAAAAGGACACGCTACTTTTTCTAGATATATCCCAATTCCCAACGGTTTAAGGCTTCGAAAAGGATGGAAGCATTTAATCCGACAAATGAATTCCCTGTGTGCCCAAGCTTTTTACCTTCAAATTTTGTATTAATTAGGAGATTTTAATTATTTCATTTCTATATATATCTCCTTTTCTTATTTTTTTTAACTGGCTGTGGTTTTGGACGTGGCCCATAAACTCTTTTATTCAATGTGGGAAAAAGGATAGTTCAACTTTCATGGGTTTTTTTTTTTTCTTGGGCCAACTCTAGTGAAGTCTCAGATAAAAAAAAAAAGATGGGAGTTTATCCACAAGAATCCGGTTAGAAAAAAAAAAAAAAAAAAACTGAATCTCAAAAAACAAATCGAATAATTAATTTTTTATCCGAAAATTTCAGCAAGAGTTTAGAAAAACAACAAAAGAATCGAAAAAGACGTAATTTTCATCTTACAATTTTCACAAAAAAATCCGAAAAAATATAAACATACATTTTAAAATCGTTTTTTCACTTAAAAACACATAAAAAAAACATAAAATCCAGCAGCAGCACAACCCATGGAAAAACCAATAAAGAAAATCCTAGATCTAAGATTCAAACGGTGAAACTCCAAGAAACTAAATAAATCAAAACGAAAAAGAGATATACGAATTGGGGAGGGGGGGAGAAGCAGTTTCGGTTTTTGGTGTTTTTGTGAGAAAAAAGTCTCCGAAGAAAACAAATAGGTCGAAAGATAGCAAAGAGAGAGAGGGGAAGAGGAGGGGTTGCGGGCGGTGGTCGGCGGTGGAAGAAGGGAAGGCCGAGGAAAAAAAGAAAAGAGAGGGGAGGAGCAGCTGTGAAGAAAAGAAAAAAAAATGGAATTTATATTCCTTTCTTAAACTACGTAGTTTGTAAGAAAAGGGGAAAATTTAAAAAAAAAGAAGCGGGTCGGATCAGCCCAAATATGACCTTTAATTGGGTTAAATTTGTGCTGGCCCAATGTTACAAGCCCAAAGCTTTTAAAAGAGGAGAGTTGACCCATTTAGCATAAATTTCAATCTATTTATTTTATTTGTTTATTGACTTTTTATTCTATTTTTATTTATAAAATATTTTAAATTAATTTAGCAAGAATAATTTTTAAAATTTTATGAAATAAAGATTTAATTAAATATTTTAAAAATGTTATAAGTGATAATTTTTTTTTAAGTTTTATAAGTGAATCATAGTATACATACATTCATTTAATGTAAATGTCATTATGTCAATCTTTATCTTTTTTTTTTTTCATGGAAAACATTGTAAAGTGGCAGCCCTCGTAAGCCACTTCAACAGGGCTGAGCCACCATTTCTACACCATGGATCACATTACACAACTAGCACATCAAGTTTTCTATATATAATTAGTGGCTTTTTTGTTTTGCAAATTGCAATCAGTCATTTTCATCATCATCTACCCTTTTTTTTTCTTTTCCTTCTGTCAAATTTTTAGTCCACATTTACCAATTTACTAATGCTACTCTATCATTTCAGGCAGAGTGGCAACTCAGCTCAGCAATCCATCATTGTGAAAACAGGCATTGTCTCCTACGGCTGCTATTCTTTTGGGAAGAATTCATGTAGTTTTGACTTCAATGGCCATTGATATGAATGAATATGTACTGTTTTCTGTGGCTGGCGTTTGTCTTTTGCTTCCTGTACCGTACTTAAGGACAGAACATCCCAGTCCTGGAAAGCAGTTTCTTATATCATGGCCAAGCTTTGCTTCCTTTTTATTGGAATGACCAATTAAGCTTGCTTTGATACCTGTCTTTTTGGTGAGAACAATTCCATCGATCATAATTCATGATAGCTTTCCACTTTTTTATATGGACTCTCCACCATGCCCAAAAGAAAATATTTTTCTCCAATGAATCTCAATATTCTCCTTTTGGGGACCCCCAAACCACTCACAAAGTTGAGACAACCCAAACTCAATTGCCTAGTATATGCACACTCTTGTTTGTGTTCATTGATGCAAATAACTTAATGATGTCTAGAACATGATCTAGTTATCATAGCAGTTTACTATTACTTTCATGATGTTTCTTTAGCTGATTTTGTTTGTGTGGAGGGATAATTTGTACTTCAGAAGTTAGATCTTCTGCTTTGAATGTAGAGGTATGATTATCTATTGGGATATGCCAGCCTGAATCACAACATTCATGAATTTTTAGAAAGTGATTTTCAAACTAAAGACAAGAACCCTTATTTTTCTTTAGGCAAATGGATTGATGCATGTTATACAAGAATAAAAACAATTTCTTTTTTCTTTCTGAGAGAATATTGATGATTTATTATTTGTTGAAACTTGAATCTAAAGCTTTCTAGCAGTTGAAAACTTGTCATTAAAATATTTAGATGAACTTTCTTATACAAATGGAGGAATCCCGTTTCTCCCTCAAAATACCTTTGATAAATAAAGGGTGATCCAACTTGTGATTGGATTTCCATGGCTCACTATTTACAGTGAAACAAGCTTGGAGCCCTTGAATCCTTTATGCCTTGTACTTCAACCATATAATGCAAGCTTGCGAGGAAAATGAAATTAAAGAGGCATCTGAAACAGGAAAGAGTAAATATATATATATATATATATATATATATTTATATATATAAGGGCTTCTGGTTTCTTGTCTGTCCTTAACTTACATGTAGAGGCAAAGATGCTTCTCAATCAATCAAGCTAGTTCATCTTCTCTCAATGGATAGGTTGGATGAAGTGGACCTGACCATGGGAATCATGCCTCCATTTTTATAATCAGAATCAGGAACCCCACCTCAGTGCAAAAAAAAAAAAAAAACTCTTACAAATAATATCTTCCCACCCTTCACATTGTGCCTTTTCCTTTGAAGTGTTCTCTTTTCTAGATCACTCTCATGAAAGTGAAAAACCAAGGATAAAGAAGAGAGCAATGATTTCATATAGATGCTGTGCGTTACCATAAAGCAGTTATAGCGATTAAATTCCTTAGGTTCTGACAAGAGCTAAAAACAAAATAAAAAAGAAAAATGAGAGGGGGAGAATCTACAAGCCATTTATCAGCAAAATTTAAGAAAACAAAGAGAAGCTATGGAAGCTATGATTGGTCTCTCACTATTTTAGGAGACGCTACTGTCCTATAGAAGCTATTTTACTTCACCTAAAACTCCATCATATAACACTGATCTGATGCATGCTTCTGATTGGTTCTTTAATTATTTTGTGACATTTGATGCTTCTTTGGTCTTACTTGACAACATGCAAGAGTCTAATCGGCAAGGGTCTGCCTCAATTAGCAGCTGAACAACCTCATTCATTGTTGGACGTTGAGATGGATTCCTGCATGTACAACGCATTGCAATTCTGAGAACCTGAATCATCTCATCCCTAAATGACCTCGACAGCTGTTTGTCTAAGACCTCCATAGCCCCTTCCTTTGTATCCGGCTGTGTTGAAACCCAATATACAATATTCTTATTCTCTCCAAAATCTGCCTCCACTGGTTTCTTCCCAGTTATTAGTTCCATCAACACCACTCCAAAACTATAGACATCACACTTGGTTGTTGCTTTATTTGAATATGCATATTCTGTCAAAGGCATCAATTAAATTTAGTTAAAAGTTTTGATTAAACAAAAAACTAGATTTATATGAATTAACACGATGAACATGATAGCTTATGTGTTTTCTATTATGTATATGATTATTTACTGTGATCCTTGATGATTATTAATATATAGGTTCTTTACCGGATAATTTATTAGCAGCAACCCTATAGTAAGGAAATTAATATGATAATTTAGGACTAATATACATTAAACTACAGACCTAAACTGTCATATACAACTCATATTGGTCCTAACAAAGAGCAGTAACGTAATCAAAACCTAAATTCAAAGTGAAAACAGAAAAAAGCTATAAAGAAGAGTGTTTGTGTAGTAATGAAAATATCTTAATTGAAATCAAGTTGAATCAGAATATTACCAGGGGCCAAATAACCATAGGTGCCTGCTATGACGGTAGTGGTAGAATCTTTTCCTCCTCTAGCTTGCAAAACCTTGGCTATTCCAAAATCTGCAACTTTGGGTTGGTAATTGACATCGAGTAGGATGTTGGTTGACTTAATGTCTCTGTGAATAATAGGTGGCAACAGATCATGGTGAAGGTATGCTAAGCCCTGTGCCACCCCAAGTGCAATTTGATGTCGAGTTGGCCAATCCAGATGGAGCCATCCTACATGAAGAGCATCCCAAAGGTTTCCATTCGCCATGTACTCGTAAACCAACAGGCTAAAATTGAAGTTTGAGAAGTAGCTATATAGCTTGACTATGTTTTTATGCCTAATGCTTCCAAGAGTCTCAACCTCAGTCTTCAAGCCTTTGTCCAGAATCAACTGGTCTTCTGAAGCAGAATCTTTTGCTGTTCTACTCCACAGCTTCTTCACTGCGACAACCTCTCCACTTTGCAATTCAATTCTATACACTGTGCCAGATCCTCCATGGCCCACAATGTTCTTATCAACCATTGCTTCAAGGATCTCATGTTGGTCAAAACATATTCTATGGAAGCTCTTCATATCATATGAACGGAATGAAGAAGACAAGGTCTCATTATGTTCCATTACAGCTCTTTGTTTACTAAAACGACGTTTCAGAAACAGGAGAGCTGCAATAGTAATGACAATGACCGAAATTATGATTGCCCACATAGAATTTAGCTTCTTTTTGTTGTAAGTGTGTGGACAAATGGGGAAATTTTGAACATGGACTGGAACACAAAGACCTGGATTGCCTGAAAAACTTTCCACCAACCCCCCTTTAATCAATGAGAGAGGAATTGTGCCAGAAAGCTCATTGTTTGAAAAGTTGATGGAGTTAGGCAACAGTTCACTGAGACTCTCTGGGATATTCCCAGTCAAGAGATTGTTGGAAAGATCGAGAACATTGAGAGATTTCAGCAAAGAAAGTGAGCTGGGGATAGAAGAACTGAGCTTGTTACCTTGCAACAGCAGTAAATTTAGATTCTTTAGATCTCCGATTTCTGAAGGTATTGAACCAGATAGGAGATTGTTACTGAGATCAATCTTCACCAGATTGATACCTCGAGAGATTTCAGGAGGTAGAACACCTGATATCTTATTGTTCTGCATGAACAGCTCGGATAAGTTCCTAGCATTTCCAATTGAATTTGGAAAAGGACCCGTAAAATTATTGTCAGCCAAGTCAATGATTGAAGCATGAGGGAGACCTAGAACTCCTTCTGGTATTGAGCCCTCCAAATAATTATTACTAACTCGAAACCGTAAAAGAGACTTGCAGTTTGCATAACTATCAGGTAACTTTCCAGAAAACTTGTTATCTAAGAGAAGCAAGTACAGCAGTTTACCTCCTCGACAAACCTCTGTTGGCAATGGACCTGATATATCGTTCTCTGACAGGTCCAGAACAATCATAGGTGATGAATGGCCCAGATTTTGTGGAAGTTGTCCCGATAGGAAATTTCCATAGAGTGAGAGCATGGTCAAAGTTGTTGAGTCTGCAAGTACACCTGGGATTTCTCCTATAAGACTGTTGTTGTAAAGCTGCAGGACTCGAAGTTTAGGAAGTTGACATATAGACACTGGAATGCTTCCGCTCAACCGATTGACTGACATGTCCAAGTCAATGAGCTCTGTCAGATTCCCCAGTTCCTCAGGTATTGTGCCGGATAAATGCTGGTTGTAGTATAGCTCAAGCTGCTGCAAGTTTTTTAGCAACCCAAGCTCCTTGGGAATCTGACCTGAAAGAAAATTTCCACTCAATTCAAGATCAACAAGCGATGACATGTTTCCTATTGATGCTGGGATCCGACCATACAACATGCAAGTCGTGAAGATCATAACTCTAAGCTTTCTGAGCCTGGAAATGTTCTCCGGAAGTTGCCATAAGTTTAATTCACCATTTTCATTGAAGTAGAGCACCTCAAGATTGGTAAGATTGATTAATGACATGGGGAAGTGACCTGTAAAGAGGTTGTATGACAAGTCAAGTACACGTAAAGATGTCATTTTTGAGAAATCCGGAAGTGCTGCTCCTAGGTATATAGAACTCATATTGAACTTTTCCAAGAGAGAGCAGTTAACAATGCCGTTGAGAAAATTGCCATGGAGATTGTTGCGGCTGATATCAAGAACACGCAACTCTGGTAGATAAGAACACACATCATCTGGAAAATTACCGGAGAGTGACCAGCCTGAGAAGTTAATAGTTTCAACATACCCTTGATCGTTGCAGCTAACTCCTGTGAAATTGCAATAAGTTTTCTCTCCATTCACATCCCAATCAGACAAGGCCTTTCCTGATAGAGAGGTTTTCAATAGGTTGAAGAACTGCGTCTGATCATGTCTTATAGCTAGAGAAGAATAAAGCACAAAACTAAGCAACACTAGAACGAGAAATATAGCTTTTGGTGCCATTTCATAGAAAGGAAAGATACAACTTGAAGAATAAAAGGAAAAAAAGAGGTGGTTGTTAAGGAGGTTGTTGCAGAGAAGAAGGTGGAGAAGAGAGTATATAAATGAGCTGATTGTGGGGATCTTTGAGTGCACCAGTAATAAGCCTCGATGATGAAAAAAAAGCAGGTTCTCGCTGTAGTACTGAGAGAGATGGAAAGAGGTCTGTGTTGTGCATATCTTTTGCATAAAGAGGCTTTTTTCTATGTTCATACCCCACTAACTCATGTAGAGGAATAACATCAATGTTATTACTTTATACAGATTAGATGTTAGAATAATCTGCAATCGCATGTCCTCTCGATCAGGACTCTCTTGATGTGATCAGTCCTGCTTTCTCTTGGATGGCCAGAGCCCAAAGTTCTACAAGCTGGAGGTATGTCACCAATATTGTCACTTGTATCAATATACTAATTTTGTTTAAGCATACCATGTGTACAATGTTTCTGATGTATTTTATGCAATCAAAAGCAAACGCATTTCAGGCATTACATGACAGATATTACTATTCGCCTATGCTGTACGCGGTGCACTAATATACAAACACAAATTATTTTATGGGGTCTTATATATTTGCTGTTTGCTTGCGGAAGATAATGCTAAATGTCATAGTTTCATTTCATGGCACAACAGGTATTTGCTCTCACGTGTGAGATATATATATATATATATATATATAGAGAGAGAGAGAGAGAGAGAGAGAGCCAACAAACAGGACAACCACAAAATATGTTTGAAACTAAGCTGATCAGGATTCGTCATCAGCAGCATTATCTGAACTGGACTTGCATTTGAATCTGGTTTTTCCTCCAATACCTTGTGTATGTTCTAGCTGTACTTTCTTCATTTACTTGTAGACTTCCACCTCATGATACAACTGAATTCCGATGAATAAAATGATCTCGACTGTTTTCATGTATCCCTGGTTCTTTTTGGTTTCTGACCTAACTATGACACAAGTTGACGCATATCCAATTGGTCAAGCAACCTCATTTTCTTCTCTGAACCAACGCTAGCTTTCAAACAAGTACACTTCGTATCTTAATTGCACTAAACTCATCAACTGTACCATGGTTGAGTGCCAATTTTCACCAACCAGATTATCCAGGTTTGTACATGAAGAAAACCACACCAAGAATCATTTAGCAGTGTTCGTTTGGACTCTTGGCATCCAAGTTTGGACTCAAACTTTCCACCACGTGTATCTAAATATTTTATATTTTACTCATTTCCCTATTGTTTCTTCCTCCTGGTAAAAGCCACAGTGCATTAGAAAATTCCTTTCCAGGATAAAGGTTGGATAAGTTGGGGAATAATATATTCTATTATATAATCTTGTTGGGGAATTTGCATTATTCAGCCGGGACCATGTTGGAAATATTAATTGTTTAAGTGATATTTATTAGAGTTAATTGGGGTACAGAAAGTGTAAAAAAATGCAGTTTTTGCTTTGTCAGGGGACCACCATTACTGAAACTTTTCTGGATAGGATTAAGTTAAAGTACCAAAGAATTTCAAGTAAAGCTTCCATTTGCATGTCAATATTTCATGAAAAATGCGAATGAAAGAATTCAAAAGAAAAAGGAAATGCTGGGAAATGGTATAAGAACGACGCTAGATCTTTTTTGTCCTTTTTAACCCTTTTTTTTTTCCTATTAGCCAAATTATAACCTCCAGGAACCATTGTTATGGAAGGCTAAACAGGCCAAATATCACTTCACAAGATGAAAATAACGGCTAACAAAAAATTTTATGAAAGATAATCTTTGTTAACAAAACCTAAGGTTTGACTTAGATATTTAATCATTTTTTATTAAAAAAATTTGCAACTTGAAGATAAAACAAAAATAGAAGATATTAAGATTTGAATCCGAATTTATTAAATATCATTTTTTAAAAAATATTATATAAATTAAATAAATTAAATATCAAATTTTTAAATATTTTACCTTCGACTTAACTATAAAAAACAGTAGTTACCAATAGTTTAATTAGGTTAATTTCTGTTATTTGCAAGTAGGTGATATGAAGTTAACTTGACAACCACTCCACCCTTAGAAGATGACAAAAGATTTGCAAATATATGGAAATTAAGTTGGATGCTTTACAAGCTTATAAATCATGTTAGTGGGAAAATATTCACAAGGCTTGAAGATTATGGATAAGCTTAGGATTTTTGTTCTTGGTAAAGGATTTATCATATTTTTTTTCTTTCTTTCTTTCTTTCTTTCTTCCCTCATTTTTGAGCTGAGAACAAGCTAATGGGCTTAGTTTCTTGAAGTCCATATGTCATTGAATGATATTGGGAAATGGGAATCTCTCTGTTGGATAAAGAAGAGAATAGAGATCTGCTCAATAATGGAGAGCAAAGCAAAGATGCCCACTCTCCAAAAAGTATTTGGTATTGATTTGGCAGCTTGGGAATTTGCTGCAATCTCTCATTTCCTTTTCTTTTTCTTCTTTTGGAGGGGCAAACAATGGCAATTGGCAAATACACAATTAAAAATCTTTGCTTTGGTGCTGAAATTGAAAACCATTTTCTTCATGGCTAAACAAATCAAAGTTGGTGACTATGGCCAAAGATGAGCAAAGAATATGTTATTATAGCTGACTTCAGGCTACGGCAGGCCGCGTCCCAACACAATTGTATGATAAATCTCCCTTATTAAAGAAGGGAGAATAAGCTTATTTTTTGGAGGGTCAATTCTTCTTTTCTCAATTTTGTGGCATTATGATTTGTTTCCGTAATGCATAATAGGGTTTTTAATTTGCCCTACAAATTCAATTTATAATCATTTTGTTGTTTATTAAATTGCACACAAGTGTTCATCATTGTAATTAAAAATTTTTAATGCGTGTTTAAGCGTACACACATAATTATATATATAAAATAAATTTAAATGTGACATTGTTTTCGTTCAAAACATTAATCATGATAATCAAATGTAATAGAAATGCGTAATAAAAGTGGAATTTGATATCATTGAATATAATTTAGTTAATTTATTATATAAATTTTATTTTGATAACATGATTTCCTTGTTTATTGCATCAATATTATCAGCTATGACTGATGATTATTAATAAATTAAGAAAAAAGAATAACTTTTGAGAGTGTGGTGAATTTTACTTTTCCAAAAGTATGTAAGAATCAAGAAATCGATGCATAAACAATCACCAATAAAAGCATAATATTTCCCCCCATCAATCCAATTGACAGGCTAACTGTTTTAGCATGGTAGGGGGATTGGAGATATAAGATCAAATAGAACTAATAAGAATTCCCTGCTTCCACAAAAAAAAAAAAAGTTTAAAGTTTTAATTTTTTTAATTTTTTTTATTTTAGGAGAAGATGGGATTTATGGGATGTGGGAATAATAGGAAAATTTTGTATATTCAAAACTCTATCATGGTTTCTTTTAATACACTCTATGTGTTCAAGCATCTAGGCCCACAAACTTATTTTCGATAATTTTGAAGCCCATAATGACCATCAGGTTGTGGGTTTGTCTGTGTCTATAGGCCCAGGATCCACCAATCGACAATCAAAAATCTTGTCTCAATGGGCTAAAGTCTGGCTCTCTTTGTTCTTGAGCATCAGACCTTAACTTATCCAAAACCCAACTTAGGCCTTGCTAGTCCATTTCTGTCACACTACTACTTCCACGTGTCTTTTTTTTTTTTTTTATATAATTTATGATATTACTTTTCAAATATACTTTAAGGTGATAATTGTCAGCACTTTAGTTTCGTTGGTAAAATTTTTAAACTCCACCATGTACGATATAAATTTTTTTTTAAATGATCAAATTTATTGATATTGAAATTTTTAATTTTACAATGGAAATTAAAATTGTATCACATGTTTTTTAAAAAATAAAATATATATTATAATTTTAATCTCATTTATGAAATTAAAAAATTTTAATATAAAATGGTTTTTTCTTTTTTTTTTTAATTTTTTATACATATATGTATTTCTTTTGACAGATTGCTTCGAAAAAAAAATTCAAAAAGCATTTTGAAACCTATATATAAGAGGATGGGGTTGGCAATTAGAATAGATTGGTAGGATTTGCAATCCATCCTAATTTTAATAAGAATCATGTATACTCAAAACTTATTATACAAGTTTGAACATTTTTCAGATATTTGGAGTAGACGCAACACCTTATGAATTATTGCTCTTTAGAGTTTAGATTATATGGTCATGGCATTGTCACTGCCTTCCAAATAATAATTGGATAAAATACGACAAATCTTTGGTAGCTCCCAAAATCTGACGAATTAAATTGTTTCAGAGAAAAACAAGGGTCAATTTCCATTTCCAACAGTGATTCAGACCAATAATTTCACAAGATTGTCATTTCCCCCATTGTTTTGGCAAAGACCTAAAGCTGAAGAAATTGGCATTTTCTTGCCTCATACATCTCAATTCCTAAACGAGGGAAGCACCTGCAAATTTTCGCTTATTAGCCTCCACGATGGAAAATTGTTTGTGCCAAAATCAAAGACTACAAAGCATAACAGCCTACTTACAGGCTCTAGATAATATTTTACAACTGATCACAAGCTTATCAAATTACCTGATATGTTACAAATTAATGCTACTACAATGTTACAAGATTTATAACTTTAGACTGAACTTCTTAGCAGAATCCTATTTTGCTTCCTTTTTCTTAAGGTCACAGTCCTTATTGATAATAATGCTCACCAATTTGCATGGTTCAGCCTCTTCCAGCATGTGAACCACGGTTCTCATGGTGGGTCTGAGGGCTGGCAGTGTGGTGGTGCACAACATGGCAATTCTCAACACCTTGACCGCATCTTCTTTAAAAGCATCAGGAATTCTTGGCTCCACTATACTTAAAACACTCTGTTTGTTCTTTAGTTTGCTGCAGACCCACGACACTATGTCCTTATTATCTCCAAACTCAGGCTCAATTGGTCTCTTCCCACTCACCAACTCCATTAGCACCACTCCAAAACTGTATACATCGCTCTTCTCGTTGACTTTGTAGGTGTAACCATATTCTGCAGAATTAACATTTTACCATTAACAAACGGAATCTAAAAAAAAAAAAAGTGCTTCATTTGGATGTTTAAAGACAGATTCCAGCATAATATGCTTAATATTATATTCTTGATTCTCATAAATCAAAGGGAACTTAAAAGAGTAAACAGTAAAAAGTAACATACCTGGAGCTATGTAGCCGTGGGTGCCTGCAATGACACGGGTGGAGTCTTTACCACCATTGGCCTGAACAATCTTGGCAAGTCCAAAATCAGCAATCCTAGGCTTAAAAAACTCATCCAACAATATGTTACTAGATTTGACATCCCGATGGATCACCGGCCTTTCGCAACCATGATGAAGGTACTCTAGTCCCTTAGCTGCCCCAACTGCAATCTCATACCGAGTATCCCAATCAAGCTCCATTTTCCTACTTGTATGCAATCGATCCCACAAGCTCCCATTAGGCAAGTACTCGTACACCAACAAGCTTGAGTCTTCACTAGTAATGCTGCAGTAGAGCTTCACCACATTGACATGTCTTATTGAGCTCAATGTCTGCACCTCCGCGTCAAATTCCTTTTCCTTTCCAGCACGTTTGCCGAGGATTGGGGTAGTACTCCGGCTCTTTCTGCGGCCATGAGAATCTGTGTTCCATATGTGTTTGACAGCAAGTTCCGCACCATTAGAAAGCATTACTTTGTATACGTTTCCAGACCCTCCTTTTCCAATCAGATTCTCTCGCTTGATGGAATCAAGAATTTCATCTTCAGTGAAAGTTAACACATGAAAAGACTTAAAATCCCAAGATACTTCCTTCAAAGAACGGTCGCGATATTTTTCTGTTCTCCTTAAATATAAGAAACATCCAAGAGAAGCAAGCAAGATCATTGCACCTAGAGCAAAACAAACTATCAGCAAACGAACATCTTTAGACATGCCAGAATCTGTTGGACATTGCTTGAAAGATCTGATAGTTGAACTGCAAAGGCCAGGGTTTCTGGCCAAGCTACCATTATATGCTTCAATGGAGAGAGACTCTGGTATAGGACCAGTTAACCGATTATAGGACAGATCAAAGAGGGTCAGCTTGAGCGACGAGAAGCTCTCTGGAATTTTACCGGAAAGTTCATTTCTAGACAAATTCAGAGAGTTCAATGTCGGCAAATATCCTAAAGATGATGGGATTTTGCCAGAAAGAGAATTATTAGCCATGTTTATGTTACTGATGGAAGCACAAGAACCTAATGACTCTGGTATAGAACCAGATAACCCGTTGTTGTGCAATTTAAGGCTGCTCAATCTTTTCAGTTCCCCAATTTCATGAGGGATTTTCCCCAAAATCTGATTGTTATTTAGCTCAATTTTAACCAAAGATATAGCTTCTGAAATCTCTTCTGGCAACTCACCTGATAACCGGTTGTATTCTGCTGATATTATCCCTATTTCTTTTGCGTTCTTGATATCAGATGTAATTGGGCCTTCAAATTGATTGTAAGCAATGTCGATTATATTCAGATTTGGTAATCCCCATATTCCAGCCGGGACTATGCCTGAAAGAGAGTTGTTACTGACTCTAAACCGCTTTAAAGTGGTGCAACTTGCGTAAGTCACAGGAATTTCGCCGGTGAACCTGTTCTGAAGCATGAGAAGCCCCTTCATGGTTCCTTTCTTGCACATGTCCGGAGGAATTGGACCAGTCAAGAAATTCTCTGATACATCGATGAAGTCGAAATCAGCCCAAGAACCAAGCTTTTGAGGCAGAGGACCAGTCAACATGTTGGTGTAGAGAGACAGGTTCACCAGTTTTTTGAATTCACCCAACTCGGTTGGTACTTCACCCGTAAACTGGTTCTCAAATAGTTGCAGAGTCACCAGATTGGTCAAATACCTCACTTCTGAGATATCTCCTTCAAGATGGTTGGCTGAGGCATCGAAATATTCCAGGTTTGTCAGATTTCTCAATCCAACAGGAAGTTTTCCTGTCAATTCATTGTTATAAATCTCAAGCTGCCATAGTTTGTGAAGCTTTCCAATCTCCACCGGAATTTCTCCAGATAAATAATTGTATTGGAGCTCTAATTCTCTAAGGTCAGTGAGATCTCCAATTTCTGGAGGAATCTTCCCCTCAATGCTGCAATTCGCCAAATAAAGCCAGTTCAGTTTCTTTAGCTTCAGAATCTGATCAGGAAACGGAGTTCGGTTGAAAGGATTGTCCCCGAGGCTAAGAAGAGCAAGATTGGTCATGTTTTCAAGCGATTTCCATGGAAAAGTGCCAGAAAATTCGCTTCCATTCAAATAAAGGTACTGCAATTCGCCGAGAGCCGAAATATCCGGAAATGAACCCGTAAAAAGATTGTTTCCAAGATCCAAATATTGAAGCTTTACGCAATTACTCAAATCTTCCGTGATTGCACCATATAATAAATTGTACCCCAAAGAAAGCTTATCCAAGGATTGAAGCTGGCATATTGAATCCAAAGGAAGAACACCCATCAGCTTCTGACTTGAAAGCTCGATTTCCTTAACCGACCCCTCGGCGTTGCAAGTGATTCCATTGAAGCTGCAAACAGAACTGGCAGCCTCCCATGAATCAAGAACATTGGTGCTTGATTTATTAAGAGCAGATTTCAGGTTCAACAATATTTGGAGTTCATCAGATTTTACACAACAAGGTAAGTAGAAACAGAACACGAGACATAAAGAGAGAGCGATTTGGCGGTAAGAACAGGCGTTTGACATACCGGGGTTTGAAACAGATAAAGAAATGGACAGACTTTTCTTCAAAGGTTTCCGAAGATGAAAAAGAGTGGATTCAAGGTAGTGGCATCTGAAGAAAGGTGGCGGGTGGGTGTTCACAGTGACTTGCCTTTCTATGCAAACATCGTTAAGAATGAGGAAGGAAATGTTGGTTGCTAAATGGGAAATCGGTCATTATATTGGATTTGGAGGGAGTTATTACATGGGGTTTCATGTTTCAGTTACAACGGTCATTGTTTTGTAGTAAAATTCTAGAAAGGGGTAATATATCATTTAGCCCCTGAATTATTATTTTTTTTAATATGATACCTAAAAAAAAATTTAATCATTTACCTACTTTTTTTTTTCTTGTTTTAAGTTACCTAAACTCTTTAACATTATTAAAATAATATTAATATAATATTTAAATACCAATATAAATGATATATAAATATCATGTGATTATCACATGTTACTTTTTAAAAATAAAAAAATTTAATTTTTAATTTTTATACTTTAAAAATAACATATCATAATTATGTGATCCACATTAAAATTAAAATACTACATTAATGCTATTTTAATGAAGTTAAAAAATTAAAACAATTTTATACACAAACTTAAAATTTAAATGTTTAATTAAAATTTTTTAATTTAAATATTATATTAAAATATATAATAATTTAAAAACCAAATGAGATATTTTTCCTTCAAAACTAATAGGTAAAACAAAATTGTTTGGAACACAAAAAGTTTTAATCTGCTGTTACTGTTCATTTAAGGTAGTGGCCTGTTCTTATCTCCAAAGCTGTGAACTAAAGGGGTGTCCCCACTCCGTCAACGATGACAGTAAGAAGAGTAGGCATAGGGTCGTAGGGAGTTGACTGTAAAAGACAAAGGAAGACTTGAGATAGAGGTGAAAATAATTGGAGGCTTTTCACAAATGGAGGAGAGGAATAACGAAGGACCAAAAAACTTATTAACTATGGTGTGTCAATGGTGGATAATTAATCATGCGTGGTGGAGCCTGGATACTGAAGGGAGTGGAAGGAACACGGAAGATAGTCAAGCCGCCGACGTTGACTTTCTTTTGTTAAATAATTAGTGTTTAAGTTTAATTTATCTTAACTAATTAGTTTGAATGTGACTCTTAACCAGATTCCAACGTACGATCTGATCTTTACTGAAAATGTGAAAAATATGTAAATTAAAGAAAATCAAATTTTTCAGGAAAAAGAACCCCCAAAAAAAAAAAAGAGAAAGGGGATTATTAGACGGCAGCATATCATTATCCCAATCTTTCTACATAATAATTTTTAATCTATAAATAAAAATTTAAACTTTAAATCTATTAAATATTATATTTTAAAAATTATCATATAAATTCCTAATTTTGGTCTCCAATTTGTTCCAACAAAAATAAGTCTAAAAATAATTAATATATATCCATTTTTGCAGTCTCAAATCCCAAGACCAGCCGTGTGAAATTTGGGACAGATTTCACTACAAAAGTCCAAATTTGTTTACCAATAAGTACGGCCCATGGAATCTAGAAAATCAGGTGCCCAGCGAGATGAAGGAAGACACCCATTGTTTTGTTCATCATCAGTCACGGGGCCTGGGGACAGTCAAAAGCTCCTTGGGGCCACTTCCACAAAAGGCGCATTACTGAAGCCAATGAGATATTTTTTGTGTAACTTTTATATTGGACTACAAAGGTTTCAGTCGGCTTTTATAAAATAGTTTCTTCTTTTTCCTTTTTTTTTTTTTTTTGCATTTATAGAAATTAAGCTATTGATAAAAGCTGTGAACTTAATTTATTGAAGGAAAAAAGAGCAAAATTAAGGACAATATAATATGAATATTTTGTTCCATAACAAGTTAGAAAATATTGCCTTTTTTTTTTTTTTTGGTGTGACATTAGGTTCTTGATAAGACTATGCTTTCCTTGGTTGTTATACCAAATTAAGATTGCTTTATGACTTTAACATTATTGAGGGAATATTAGTGATAATTAAGAATGTAACTTCTTTTTTTTTTTACTTTTTAAGTTACTTATTGTAACAAAAAAAATCGTAATTTAAAAATAAAAAAATTATAAATATCAAATTTATTAAATATTACATGATATATTACAATTATATGATCGTACTTCGAATTAAAAAAAAAAAAAAAACTTTTACACTCAATCATTTTATTGTAGAAAAGTTTCTAATCCATATGTAAATGGAATATGACAAATTGCCACGAAATCCATTTGTACACCAGTAGTCCAGTACTAAAGAAGATAAGAAATCCAACTTCCATTTTTCTTCTTGGTAATTGCCTTGATGGTCATGATCTATGTGGGTACAGTCCTTACACTAGGTAATTGAAGAGATTTACATTTAATTTATTAAATATTATTTATTTTAATTGAAAATTTTATAGAACCAAGATCATATTAAATATTAAAATTTATAAAAACTCAAATTATTATCCATTTTAATATGAAATTTTTACTGTTTTATTTTACTAAAAATGTCTCAAAAGTATAAATTTAAATATTACCTTATATATTATATCATATTATCAAAATATCTCATGAAATTGGAGTATCACAGTAACTACTCATCCTAGTCCTTGTTTCACTTGTCTTGGTGCTGCTTTTTCTCCTTTACTAGGCAAAATTGTATCAATAGCAACTCTGCGTGCAGGCCTTTCGGCCAAACTATGTCCTGAGCTACTTCAGATTGTTTAATCAATTGGCAAGTCAGACAAGGTTTAAAATGTTTCTTATCATATGAATCTTATCCTAAACTTTTATCTTTTTTATTAATCTATGCTGTTGCTTTTTTGTCTTACTAGAAGATGAATTGCTTGGGCAGAAGGGAAATGACTTTTCTGAAAATGCCATTTTAAACTTAAAGAGTGCTTTTTCTATGTATTGTGATTAGCCAATTGTCATGACGAAAGTTGACTGAGTCAATTGGTCAGAGTCAATGGCTTTATGACTTGGGAACAGGGACCGTTCAGCAATGGAGGAGACAATCGTTCAATCTCTCAAGGAAATTCTTTGAAATTTTGAACAAAAAAAGCATTCAACCTACTAATATTTGTTATTATTAAAACATTTCCCGATTGCTGATGCTGGAAAGTTCCCATGTGAGAAAAGAGCAGTGAAACCTTAATTGATTGCACCAGAAAGAGTATGAATTGATCATCAGATTCTGCTCTTAGTCAAGCCAAAAATGCCAGAAAAACCCAGATGATCAACAATTAAACATGTGTATATTTGCCAGTTAAAGAAGCAGGTATCTGTTTGGATTCCCTTGATTAATACTACTTAAAAGGGACCAAGATGATCATTCTGAATATCCAGCGGCATATATTTAATCTTTTGTCCTTTTAAATAGAAACATGAACACCGATGATCACAACTCAAAGGCAGGCAAGGCAAGGTCCAATTTTCCATTCCTTTCACAATTTTCCGACACTTTCAATTGTCTCCAATCCATCAGATCAGGATCAGATCGGCTTCCAATTCCATTTCTCTCCTTGAACCGACTACAGGAAGGAAAAACAAGAAGCTTGTGTTCTTGTCCTGGCTATTGATTGTGGCCCGATTCATGGGTCCATTTCTTTTTGGCACCATGCAACTTAAAACTATAAACAAATAATTCTTGTTGATTCATAACCCATCACTTGTTCCTCAATCTTTGTTCAACGACTTATTTCCTTCTCACTAACCCACTTCATTAAAGAACTTTGGCCACCCCATTCACTTTTCCAATTTTTACATTTCACTTTGGCTTATCTTTTTTCTTCTTTTTGCAGATATCTAAAGCAGCTTTTGACCTTTCCAGTGGTCTAGAAAATCACTTTATAATTGTGGCTGTGGCCCCTTTAACGCCTAATTTCAACAGTCGATTCAATGTTGGCCTTTTTTTTTTTTAATTTCAGAACGACGGAGAATGATTTAACTTGCCTTTTTCAAGGTTTTTTTCCTTGTCATTTTCATGTTGATTAGAGCAGCTTCAGAATTATGCCACCAAAATTATAGACCATTAGCTAAAATACTATAATCTTTCAACATTCATGAGATGGTCTTTCTAAGGGAGCTAGACCCAAGGCGACCTGGACCATTTTAGAAAAAATAAAAATCAATTCAGGAAAAGTCATCAATATTGATCAAAAATTTGAACGTTGAAGTTTGATACATCAGGCGTGGCTCATAAATCACCATGAAAATTTGTTGCCAGAGATATGGCTCATTTATGATTTATTCATCGCAAATATTGATTCCTTTAGCTAGCGTCTATAGGCACTTTTTAACTTCATCCCAATCAATTATCTTATCTTTTAAACATTTTAGAAAGAAAACATCATGTTTAATTCCACATTAATCAATTATTTCTGACCCGTTTATTATCATATATCTTATCTGGATGGAGAATTTTCTCATTGATTATGTTAGATTTAAGCGAGAAAATGTTGTAAAAGTACTCTTGTTAATGCATAAAATTATATATAGTCACTGTCCAAATTTGACTATCACATTCATATCATTAGTGGAAAAATAACTTCGTCAACGTTCAATGTTCCAACAATTATATGAGTGGTAGAAATTTACCAATATCTTTTGAAAATGACTTAAATGGTACAAATTAAATAAGAAAAAAAATATAATTCCCAAAGTAAGCAAAAATAAGTCCAATTATTCAAATTTAAGATCAATATGATTTTAATTAAAATGATATGTTAATGGAGTGTTGAATTATTAATTTTAATGATAATTTTAAATCATAAAAACTACAAGTACAAAAAAAATTATATTACTTTCGTTGTGAGATTTAATTAAATTAAAAAATAAAAAAAAGTTACTATCTCCATTTTTTTTAACTCTTAATGACCTCATTATTTTAGTCCATCCTTTAATTATCATAAAAAGGAGTGGGGTTGGTGGAAGATCACTAAAGGCTAGAGATGAAACAAAAACCATGCCTTTTGCAATCTGCGGAATGATCCATTTTTTTATTTTTTAAATTGGGTCTTTTAACTTTCAACATGAATTATTGTGATTGGCAATAATTTTCTATTAAAATAAAATTAATATTTGGCAGTGCCTTTGTAGTGCTTCATTAGTCACATGCATAATACATTCCTTACAAATGGGTTCAAATCCTGGAGCTGAAAACAAATGGGCTGAAATTGAGGTATTTTAAGTCCAAAAGAATTTCTGTACACGAAATCGGCTGAGAGTTTCTTGAGAGAAACAAATTGATTCAGCTTCCAGTTGTGATTACTGGGAGTTTGAGATGATTGTTTGATAATTATATGACTCAAAAAGAAGGGGGGCATGGAAACAAAGTTGATGTAAAATCCTTAGTCCAAACGAACAGAAATCATTGTCATAATATGTCAAATTCCAAGTAAACAGGAAAAAATCTTGCACCCAGACAGATGATCGCTTTATTAGCAATCTTTGATTTGAGGATGCAGTTCGGATCCATATTCAATCACTACAAGACAAAAAAAGGGCTTTAAAATTCAGCCCAATTCTGTTTCTCTCTGTTGGTCTTTCTGTAAACCCCGTTTCCTTATTCTAAGCTGAAACTCATCAGAAGCAGCTAGAAACTTCACCGTCTGGACTGGACTTAGTATCTCAATCACCTTCCTCACAGTCGGGCCTCGGAGTTTATCAGCTCTCTCCAGTGTCGTTAGCATCCCAACCTTTAGCTTCCATCATTGAAAATTATTTGCACCAAAATCTAAGACTACAAAGCGTAACAGCCTACTTACAGGCTTAGATAATACTTTACAACTAATCACAAGCTGATCAAATTACCTAATACGTTACAAAACTGCTTCTACAATGTTACAAGATTTATAACTGTAGACTGAACTTCTTAGCAGAATCCAACAATGCTTCCGTTTTCTTCAGGTCACCGTACTTGCTGAACGATGCCGACCAACTTGCATGGTTCAGCCTCTTCCAGCATTTAAACCACGGTTCTCAGGGTGGGTCTGAGGGCCGGCAGTGTGGTGGTACACAAAATGACAATTCTCAACACCTTGACCGCATCTTCTTTGAAAGCATCAGGAATTCTTGGGTCCACCGTACTTAAAACACTCTCTTTGTTCTTTATTTTGCTGCAGACCCGAGTCACTATGTCCTTATTATCTCCATACTCTGGCTCAATTGGTCTCTTCCCACTCACTAACTCCATTAGTACCACTCCAAAACTATACACATCGCTCTTCCCGTTGACTTTGTAGGTGTAACCATATTCTGCAGAATTGACATTTTACTATTAACAAACAGAACCTATAAAAAAAATGCTTCATTTGGATGCTTAAAGACAGATTTTCATTTGGAGGCTTAAAGACAGATTGCAGTGTAATATGCTTAATATTATATTCTTGATTCTCATAAATCAAAGGGAACTTGAAAGAGTAAACAGTAAAAAGCAACATACCAGGAGCTATGTAGCCAAGTGGTGCCTGCAATCACACGGGTGGAGTCTTTACCACCATTGGCCTGAACAATCTTGGCAAGTCCAAAATCAGCAATCCTAGGCTTCAGAAACTCGTCCAGCAATATATTACTAGATTTGACATCCGATGGATCACCGGCCTTTCGCAACCATGATGAAGGTACTCCAGTCCCTTAGCTGCCCCACCTGCAATCTCATACCGAGTATCCCAATCAATATCATTTCCCTACTTGTATGCGATCGATCCCACAAGTTCCCATTAGGCAAGTACTCGTACACCAACAAGCTTGAGTCTTCACTAGTAATGCTGCAGTAGAGCTTCACCACATTGACATGTCTTATTGAGCTCAATATCTGCACCTCCGAGTCAAATTCCTTTTCCTTTCCAGCACGTTTGTGGAGGATTGGGGTAGTACTCCGGCTCTTTGTGCGGCCATTAGAATCTGTGTTCCATATGTGTTTGGCAGCAAGTTCCCTACCATTAGAAAGAACTACTTTGTATACATTTCCAGACCCATCTTTTCCAATCAGATTCTCTTGCTTGATGGAATCAAGAATTTCATCTTCAGTGAAAGTTAACACATGGAAAGACTTAACATCCCAAGACACCTCCTTCAAAGAACGGTCGTGATCTTTTTCTGTTCTCCTTAAATATAAAAAACATCCAAGAGAAGCAAGCAAGATCATTGCACCTAGAGCGAAACAAACTATCAGTGTACGAACATCTTTAGATATGCCAGAATTGTTAGGAAAATAGGGTTAAGCCCCATCTAATTGATTTTGGACCAATCATAGGCCTTAGTCTTTCTTTTTGCACAGAACCCTAGTTACTTAATAAAAGTAGATGAGACTATTTTAAGGTAGTGTCGTAAACTCAGAAAAAAAAAAAAAAGAAGAAAAGTCAAAAAAATAGAGAGAAAAGGGAGAAGGGAGAATTTGTTGAACGAAAGTCGATTCATAGTCCGATTAAGCTAAAATTTTATTAACAGGTTTATGATTCAAAGTTTTACATTCTGAACAGTGAAGATCGGGTTTGAAGCTCTTCAGGAACAAATCCAAAGTGTATTTGTTGAGTCACCTATTTGGTGAGATTTCTCCAATTGTCTTTCTAGTTGTTAATTAACTCTAGTTTTAGTTAGAGAAGAACTTTGCCTATCCATTATTTGATAGTAGAGATTTTTCTGGTGGTCCGTGATTTTTTTCTCTACATTGGAAGGTTTTTCATGTCAATCTTGGTGTGCTTTATTTTTTCTACATTGTTTATTGTTGATTGTTGTTTATGACTGTGGGTTTATTACGATATATTACTTTTATGTTATTGTGTTTATTGTTTCAGGCCCAATAAGTGTTATTAAAGCAAGGGTTATTTTGAGACAATAATATAAAAGTAGCTCAAGACAGAAGTAAATTCTGTTTGAGGTCATGGAGGGTGATACAGATTTCGTGATAAAATTAACAGTATAAAATTATTCAATTTAGAAGTTTATGATGCAAGATAATTTATACTGCAAAGATTTTATGAGCTGATATTAGGTGATTTGATTAAACCAGCAGATATGAAAGATGAAAACTAAAAAAAATTTAAAAATATGCTGGCTACAATCAGAAAATGGGTTGATATCAACACATTCAATCATGTAGTGAAAGAGGCAAATGCCCACATTATTTAAAAAAAAATTAGCAACATTGTATGAGAGAAAAACATGTATGAATAAAGTTATATTTGTTAAAAAGCTTGCAACTTTACAGTACAGGGATGGACAATCGATTACAAAATATTTGAGTGATTTTTAAAATATATTTAATTGGATGACTACTATAGAGCTTAAGATGGATGATGAAATAAAGGCGTTGTTTCTTTTAAGTTCATTATCAGACAGCTAGAATACTCTAGTTGTGATTATTCTTAATTCAGCTTTTGATTACAAAATGACATTGAAGATGGTAAAGTATGGTATGCTTAATGAAGAAGCAAGGTGAAAAGATAAAAACCCTGAGAATCAAGCTCTTGTCACAGAGAACAGGAGTAAAAATATCGACAGAGGTCAAAACTCAAAAAGCCATAGTAAGTCTAAACATAGATCCAAATTCAGAGATAAAGTGAAATGTTTTCATTGTGGTAAAGTAAGTCATATAAAATGACACTGTAAAATCTTAAAGCAAGGGTGAAAAGATGAGAAAAGCAAGAGTTCAGATGATAACAATATTACAGCAGTGAATTCAAATAGTGATTCAGTTACTTTGATTTGTACACATAATGATTGTAATCATGTTGGTAATCCCGATATTGAGTGGATAGTTGACACATGAGTGACATATCATTATGTTCCTAAAAAAGAGTTGTTACAACTTATAAAATAAGATACTTTGGTTACACCAAGATGAAAAATAAAAGTGTGTTATAGATTGTTGGGATTAATGATATTATTGTACAAACTAGTACAAGTTGCATGTTGACTTTAAGGGATGTCAGATACATTTTGGATATGAGAATGAACTTGCTTGCTATTAATATTTTTGATAAAAAGAGATATGAGAGTCGACAAAAGAATGGATAGTGAAAGC
Organism: Durio zibethinus; assembly: GCF_047325235.1. NCBI lineage: Eukaryota > Viridiplantae > Streptophyta > Magnoliopsida > Malvales > Malvaceae > Durio > Durio zibethinus. Next base: position 3,454,613 of record NC_143181.1, read on the forward strand.
TTCTTAAAAGATCTATGGTACTTATAAGAGAAAAATTATGCTGCACAATGTATAAGACATAGATGCAATTGAACGGTAACCAGATAAATGTCATTGAGGATAATGCTTCAACAAACTTGTGGCACAAGAGACTGGCAAATATGAGTGAGATGGGGTTATGGGTTTTGACAAGCAATCTCTCATTCATTTGACTAAAGATATGTCTCTCGATTCATGTGATCATTATTTGTTTGGTAAGCATCGTGGAGTTTCTTTTCGTAAGAGTTCTCAGAGAAAAAAAATAGATTGAAATTGATTTTTTCTGACGTATGTGATCCTATTGAGGTTGAGTCATTAGGTGGTAGCAGGTATTTTATTACTTTTATTGATGATATTTTACGTAAGACTTAAGTATATATGTTAAAAAATAAAAGTCAGGTATTACAATATTTTTAAAAATTTTATGCTATGGTAGAAAGGATGATAGGGTTATCCTTGAAGTGTATTTGGATTGATAATGATAGAAAATATATATCCAAAGACTTTGAAGAGTATTGTTCAAAGCATAAGATCATGTATGAGATGACAGAACTTGGAACACAACAGCATAATGGTGTAGCTGAAAGGATGAATCATATTATTGTGAAAAAAGTTAAATGTATGTTGAAGATAGCAAAATTATCAAAGTCATTCTAGGGTGAAGTAGTCAACACAACTTGTTATTTGCTTAACAAATCACCATCAGTTCTTTTGAGCTTTGACATTCTAGAAATAATATGGATAGGGAAAGATATTTCATACTCTTACTTGAAAGTTTTCAGGTGTAAAACATTCATACATGTACCAAAAAAGTAAAGGTCAAAGTTTGATAGTAAAGTCACACAGTATGTGTTTGTAAGATATGATGATGAGAAATTTGGCTATAGGATATAGGATCTAATGAAGAGAAAAACAGTCAGAAGCAGAGATATGGTCTTTCATAAAAAAAAATCATAGTAGACATTGAGAAAAATAAGAAGACTACACGGATTACCATTAAGTGTGATGTTTTAATACCAATAAGAGTTTCATAGGAAAGAGTTATAGATGATGAAAATGAGCAAGAAATAGAACTTGAAGATATGAATGAGCCAGCCATAGTTAGTGATGAGCCAAAAGCAATCAGTTTTGAACAGGAAGAGCAATTCTCTCCATTAGAGAGTGTTAAGTAGAGAGAGCTACCTTCGGCATGAAGTGGTATAGAGTTTCAGCCTAAAAAATCTATTAGAGAGCACAAGCCATCTATTAAGTATCCAAGTTTAAATTTTATTTTAATTACTAATGAGAGGGAGCCAGAAAGCTTTCAAGATGTGTAAGCTACTCCGGATAGAGAGCACTAATTAAAAATAATGAAATAAGGATGGAGTCATTACGAAAAAATGATACTTATGATCTTGTTAAACTTTCGAAAGGGATAAGGTCGTTAAAAAATAAATGGTTGTTCAAGTTGAAAAATGATAGTGATAAGCTAGTAAGGTACAAAGCTCGATTGATAGTGAAAGATTTTTTTCAGAAATCAGGCATCGATTTTGATGAGATCTTTTCTTCAGTTATGAAAATAAGTTACATTCTAGTAGTATTAGGATTAATAGCAAGTTTGAATCTTAAGCTCGAGTAACTTGATGTTAAAATTGTATTCTTGTATGGTGACTTACAGAAAGATATTTATATGAATTAGCCTGAGGATTTTGAAGTAAAATGGAAAGAGCACTTAGTTTATAAACTAAAAAGCTTGTATAGCTTGAAACAAGCTCCACGACATGGTATAAAAAGTTTGATTCTTTTATAGTGAACCACAATTATAAAAAAACGATAGTGAATTCTTGTGTGTATGTCAAAAAATTCTCTAATAGTAACTTCATTATTCTGTTATTATATGTTGATGATTTATTGATTGTAGGATAAGATACTAATATAGTTTACAGGTTAAAAGAACAATTATCTAAGTCTTTTGACATAAAAGATTTAGGTTCAGCAAAGCAGATTCTCGGTATGGACATTATTCAAGATAAGAGAGCTAGAAAGCTATTGTTTTCATAGAAAAAGTATGTTGAACATGTGCTTAGTAGATTCAATATGCAACATGCTAAATCAGTTAGTAGTCCACTTGTCAACCATTTTCATCTGAGTAAAAACTCTTATCTGATGTTTAAAAAAGAGCAACTGACTATGTCTAGTATTCTTTTTTCTTCTGCAGTCAATTCTTTAATATATCTTATAGTTTGTACATGGCCTAACATTACTTATGCAGTTGGTGTAGTGAGTAAATTTTTTTTTAATCTGAAAAAAATTCACTAGGAAGCAGTGAAATGAATTTTCAGACATTTAAAGGGCACATAAAAAATGTGTTTGAGTTATGGAGTTTTATAACCAGTTCTAGAAGAGTTTACTGATGCTGACATAGCATGTGATCTTGATGGTAAAAAATCTACTTGAAGGTATTTATTCACTTTTGCAAGAAGAGCTGTGTCTTGATAATCCAAGTTATAAAAGTGTATTGCTTTGTTAACTATAGAGGTCGAGTATATTACAGCAACTGAAGCAGGTAAAAAAATACTTTGGATGAAACATTTTCTTCTTGAATTAGAGTTGAATCAAAAAGAGTATGTGCTATTTTGTGATAGTTAGAATACTTTAGATTTGAGTAAAAATATCATGTACCATGCTAGAACAAAGCACATTGATATTAGATATCACTGGTTACATTGAATAATTGAGGAACAATAAATGCTGTTGAAAAAAGTTCATACTGATGAGAATGTAGCAGATATATTGACTAAGATACTTCTCTAAAAATAGCTTGGGCTATGTAATAACTTGGCTGGAATGAGTTTCTTGGCCAAGGTAAGTTTCAAATGAAATTGCTATTGTGATGAATCTCCTTCTAATGGGATTGAAAGGGGAGATTGTTAGAAAAATGGGATCCAATCCTATGTAATTGGTTTTGGACCAATCAAAGGCCATGGGCCTTTTTTTTTTTATTTTTACACAAAGCCCTAGCTATTTCATAAAAAGAAGTAAGGCTGTTTTAAGGTGATGTTGCAAATCAAGAAAAAAAAAGTAAAAAAAATAGAAAGAAAAAAAAGAAGGAAGAGTTAGTTGAACGAAAGTCAATCCGTGATTCGATTAAGCTGAAATTTTATCAATAGATTTATGATTTAGAGTTCTATATTCTGAACAATGGAGATCAGGTTTAAAGCTCTCTAGGAACAAATCCAAAATGTATTTGATGTGTCACCTATTTGATGAGATTTCTCTAATTGTCTCTCTAGTTGTTGATTAACTCTAGTTTTAGCTAGAGAAAAATTTTGTATATCAATTATTTGATAGTAAAATTTTTTTTTGTGGTTCGTGATTTTTTCCTATACATTGAAAGATTTTTCACGTAAATCTTGGTGTGCTTTATTTTTCCTATATTGTTGATTATTGTCTATTATTATAAGTTTATTATGATATATTGCTTCTACATTGTTGTGTTTATTGCTTTAGGCCCAACAAAAATCAGGCGAACTTTTCTTAAAAGATCTAATAGTTGAACTACAAAGGCCAAGGTTTTCAGCCAAACTACGATTATATGCGTCAATAAATAAATACTATGGTATAGGACCAGTTAATCGATTATAGGACAAATAAAAAAGGTTCAGCTTGAGTGAAGACAAGCTCTCTGAAATTTTACCGGAGAGTTATTTTCTAGACAAATTTAGAGAGTTCAATGTCGGCAAATATCATAAAGATGATGGGATTTTGCCAAAAAAAGAATTATTAGCCATGTTTATGTGATTGATGGAAGAACAATAACCTAATGACTATGGTGTAGAACCAGATAACCTGTTGTTGTGCAATTTAAGGCTGCTTAATCTTTTCAGTTCCCCAATTCTATGAGGGATTTTCTTTGAAATCTGATTGTTATTTAGCTCAATTGTAACCAAAGATATAGCTTTTAAAATCTCTTCTGGCAACTCACCTGATAACTGATAGTGTTATGCTTGTTGGGCCTAAAATAACAAACACAACAACGCAGAAGCAATATATCATAATAAATTCAGAGCAGTAAACAATAATCAATAATTAACAACGCAAAAAAAAATAAAGCATATGAAGATTTATATGAAAAACCTTCTTATGTAGAAGAAAAAAATTATGGATCATCAGAAAAATCTTCACTATCAAATAATGGATATACAAAGTTTACTTCTAGTTAAAACTAGAGTTAGTCAATAACTATAAAGATAATTAGAGAAATCTCACTAAATAAGTGACTCAACAAATATATCATAAATTTATTTTTAAAAATATTCAAATATGATCTCCACCGTTCAAAATGTAAAACTCTAAATCATAAATTTATTGATAAAATTTTAACTCAATCAAATCACAAATTAAATTTCGTTAAATCAACTCTTCTTTCTCCATTTTTTCTCTAATTTTCTGCCTTTCTTTTTTCCTCGGCGCCACTTTCTATTTCTCACCTTTAATCACATTCCCCCTCTTCTTTATTTTTTTAGGTATAGCTCTCTTAAGTCAAAGACCAAAAAAAAAAAAAAAAGCTTTAAAGATTCCCGTTTCTTTTTTTTAGGTAGAGCTCTCTTTTAAGTCAAAACAAAAAAAAAAAGTTTTAGACTTTTTAATTAACCAAAATCAATTAGATGAAACTGAACCCACGTATTCCTAACACTGCTAACAGTATCCTTATTTCTTTTGCGTTCTTGATATCAGATGTAATTGGACCTTCAAATTGATTGAAAGCAATGGCAATTATTTCCAGTTTTGGTAATCCCCGTATTACAGCCGGGACTATGCCTGAAAGCGAGTTGTTAGCGACTCTAAACCGCTCTAAAGTGGTGCAACTTGGGTAAGTCACCGGAATTTCACCGGTAAACCTGTTCTGAAGCATGACAAGCCAACTCATGATTCCTTTCTTGCACATTTCCCGTGGAATTGGACCAGTCAAGAAATTCTCTGATACATCGATGGTGATGAAATCAGCCCAAGAACCAAGCTTTTGAGGCAGAGGACCAGTCAACATGTTGGTATAGAGAGACAGCATCACCAGTTTTTTTAATTCACCTAACTCCGGTGGTACTTCACCTGTAAACTGGTTCCTGTAGAGTTGCAGACTTGCCAGGTTGGTCAAATACCTCACTTCTGAGATATCTCCTTCAAGATGGTTGGTTGAGGAATCGAAATTTTCCAGTTTTGTCAGATTTCTCAATCCAACAGGAAGTTTTCCTGTCAATTCATTGTTATAAAGATCAAGCCACCGTAGTTTGTTAAGCTTTCCAATCTCCACCGGAATTTCTCCAGATAAATGATTGTATCCGAGGTCTAATTCTGTAAGGTCAGTGAGATCTCCAATTTCTGGAGGAATCTTCCCTTCAATGCTGCAATTCGCCAAATAAAGCCAGTTCAGTTTTATGCAAACATTGTTAAGAATAAGGAAGGAAATGTCTGGTTGCTAAAAGGGAAATTGGTCACTATATTGGATTTGGAGGGAGTTCTTACAGGGGGTCTTTCTTTTTCATTTTTCAGTTATAACGGTCATTGTTTTGTAGTAAAATTCTAAAAACAATGGGAAAAGCACATTTGTTTGGAACAGAAAAAGTTTTGATTTGCTGTTACTGTTCATTTAAGGTTCTGGTCTCGTCTTATCTCCAAAGCTGCGAACTAGAGGGGCGCCTTCTCTCTGTCACTGATGACGGTAATAAGCATAGGGTCGTAGGCTGTTGATGAAGACTTGAGATTGAGGGGAAAGGAGTTTGAGGTTTTTCACAGATAGAGGAGAGGAACAACAAAGGACCAAGAAACTTATTAATTATGGTGTGTCAATAGTGGGGTTTGCGCTATTTATTTATATAAATAATTAATTATGATGCGGTGGAGTCTGGGTACCGAAGCGGGTGCAAGAGGTACGGAATTTAGTCAAGCCGACTTTGACTTTCTTTTGTTAACTAATTAGTGTTTAAGTTCAATTTATCTTAACTAATTAGTTTGAATTTGATTCTTAACCGGATTCGAACATCTGATCTGATCTTTGCATTATCACAAATAATCTGGCATCAGTGGAATCTAACGAAATTATAGTGAAAATGTGAATATATATATATATATATAAATAAAAGAACCAAATTTTTAGAAAAAAAAAAAGAGAAAAGGAATTATAAACGTGCCAACATATTATCATCTCTATTTTTCTGCATAATAAGTTTCAATCTAAAAATAAAAAAAATTATAAATAAAAAATTTAAACATTAGATTCATGTTTGGTATATACGATAATGAATAAAATAAAATAATAATTATCTTATATTATATTTGTATTTAAAAAAATAAGATGATAAAAAAGATTAATCATTTTCTTAGAATAAAATGATTTAATTCTTTTTAAGTGAAAATAATTATTTTTAACTCAGAGTAAATTTACATATTTTATTATACTTTTAAAAATTATATCAATAATTTAATTTATATAAATTTTTAAAAAATAATTTTAACCAATAAATAAATTATTTTATCTTAATCTTTATATACATTAAATATAAAATAAAATAATATTATTTAATATAATTATATTTTTAATATCATTTTATCATATCTTATTATAATTTAACATATCAAACATATCATAAATCTATTGAATATTATATTTTAAAAATTATTACATAAATAAAATAAACTAAATTTCATATTCAACCTCATCATAATTTTGGTTTCTTACTTTTTCCAACAAAATAAGTCTAAAAATAATGAATATATAATTTTTACAGCCTCAAATCCCAAGACCAACCGTGTGAAATATAGGACAGATTTCACTACACAAGTCCAAATGTGTTTACCAATAAAGTATGGCTCATGAGATCTAGAAATTCAGGTGCCCAGCAAGCCGCAGGTTGACACCCATTGTTTTGTTCATCAGGGATCACGGGGCCCGGGGACAGTCAAAGCTCCTTGGGGCCAATTCAACAAAAGTTTCATTACTAAAGCCTATAAGAAATCTTTTGTGTAACTTTTATGCTGGACTATTCCGCTTTTATAAAGTAGTTTCTTCTTTTTTCGCCTTCATAAAAATTAGGCCATTGATAAACACTATGAACTTAGTTTATTGAAGGAAAAAAGCAAAATTAAGCACAATGTGAATATGAACATTTTGTTCCATGACTAATTTGAAAATTCTACCTTTGTTTTGTTGTGAAATTAGGTCCTTGATAGACTATGCTTTCCTTGGTTATTGCTTTGTAACTTTACCACTATTGAGTGAATATTGAGTGACAGTTAAGAATGTTTAACTTCTATTTTTTTTTCTCAGGCTACTATTTTGTAACAAAAGAAATTGTATGTAAATCGAATATGACAAACAGTTCCAAAGCGAAGAAATCCATTTGTACACCAGTAGTCCAGTATTAAAGAAGATAAGAAATCCAAATTCCATTTTCTTTTCCTGGTAATTGCCTTGATGATCATGATCGATGTGGGCTCAGCCACCCAGACTAGGTAACAAACTGTTCATCCTTGTCCTTGTTTCCTTTTGTCTTCTGCTGCTCTTCTTCTCTAGTCAAAATTGTATCAATAGCAACTTGGCTTGCAGGCCTTTTGGCCAAACTATGTCCTGAGCTACTTCATTTTGTTTAATCAATTGACACATCAGACAAGGTTTAAACTGTTTGGTATCTTAGAATCTTATCCTAAAGTGGTATATTTTTTATTGATGTATGCTGTTGCTTTTTTGTCTTATTAAAAGATGATTTGCTTGGGCGGAGGGGGAATGATTTTCCTGAGCATGCCATTTTACAACTTGAAGAGTGCTTTGTCGGTCTATCGCGATTTGCCAATTGCCATGACAAAAGTTGACTGAGTCAAATGTTCAAAGTCTTTTGTAGGGAAACCAAGTGGTCAATGACTTTATGACTTGGGAACAGGGACCGTTCAATAAAGAAGGAGACAATCATTCATCTCTCAAGGAAATTCTTTGAAATTTTGAACACAAAATGCATTCAACCTACTAGTACTTTTATTATTGTTATTATTAAAACATTTCCCGATTGCTGGTACTGGAAAATCACTTTTAACTGTGGCTGTGGCCCCTTTGTCGTCTAATTTCAACAGTCGATTCAAAGTCCGCATTTTAAATTTCACAACGATGGAGAGTGATTTAACTGACCTTTTTCAGGGTTTCTTTTTTCCTGTCATTTTCATGTTGATTACAGCAGCTTCAGAAATGGCACCAAAATTATAGAGCATTAGCTAAAAATACTACAATCTTTCAACATCCATGAGATGGTCTTTTTGACTTGACCCAAGGCCACCGGGACCATTTTAGAGAAAAAAAAAATCAATTCAGGAAACCTCATCAATTGTCATGTAAAGTTTGAACGTTGGAGTTTGACACATCATGCATGGCTCATAATTCACCATGAAAATTTGTTGCCAGAAGCCCAAAACCAATATACGGCTCATTTATGATTTATTCATCGCAATATTGATTCCTTTAACTAGTCTCTGTAGGCACTTGTTAACTTGATATTTAATTCCACATTAATGAATTATTTCTGATCCATTTATTAGAATTCACATATCTTATCTGGATGGAGAATTTTCTCATTGATTATGTTAGATTTAACCAAGAAAATTTTGTAAAGGTACTCTTGTTAATGAATAAAATTATATGTAGTCACTGTCCAAATTTGACTATTACATTCATATTATTAGTGCAAAAATAACTTAGTCAACATTCAATGTTCCAACTATTCTGTAAGTGGCAGAAATTTACTAATTTCTTTTGAAAATGACTTCAATGGTACAAATTAAGTAAGAAAAAAGTATATAATACGCAAAATAAGCAAAAATAAATCCAATTATTCAAGTTTTAAGATCAATATGATCTTAGACTATTAGTTTTAGTTAGCATTGATTAAATCATGAAAACTATAAATACCAACAAAAAAAAATTATAGTATTTTCGTTGTGTAACTTAATTAAATTAAACAAATAAAAATGATTTACTATCTTGATTTTTAACCCTTAATGACTTCATTATTTTAGTCCATCCTTAATTATCGTACGGGGGAGTGGGATTGGTGGAAGGTCGTTAAAGGCTAAAGATGAAAAAAAAGTTAGAGTTGATTTAGATATGGCATGGTGATATAATATAAAATAATATGAAAAAAATTATATATATTTAAAAATATATATTTTATATTTATTTGTGTTGGCATAAATTTTGATACGGCATAATTCGTGTATTATAAGTGTTGACACATCTAAATAAGTGTAAGATACAAAAGATATATTTAAATAAAATATGTTACATGAATACATATTTAACATGTGACACGATATGAAAAATACTTTTAGTTTAATTATTTCACGGGTACACGTTTAACATGTTTAACACGTATAATATATTTTTATATTTATTTTAATTTAATATAAATATATAAAGATTATTTTTATTTTTTATTTTTTAATTATGATGCCTAATTAACTATTTAATACCATATAAAGATTATTTTAAACATTTAATTATGATATTCATTTAATAATTATTATAAAATTATTTTTATATTAATAAATAAATACAATATAAATAATAATATTAGTACGAATACATCATTATTTCATTCTTTAATCTTTAGAAGTTTATCATTTTAGATTTAATACTAAAAACTACTATAGTTACGTTTATATTTATGATTATTATATTAATGATGTATATATTAAAATTTAAATATATATATATATATATATATATTAAATGCATATTATATTGGCATCAAATGTTTTTATACTTTTTAATATGCTAGTCTTTTTATATTAACAATTTATGTATTACATGTATATATATATATATATATATCTCAATATATTAAATATATATTATTCTTTGTAACTTTTTGTAATAAGATTAAAAAAGTTTTTATTAAAAAAAGAATTGAAAAAGATAATGTGACTTAATTGTTAATAACAAATAACATCCAACATTATGGTAATTGATCAAATAAAGTAAATTCAAATCACATGAATATACAATAATATATTATATTAATAATAAATAACATTTATAATGATAAAAAACTATATGATCATCTTAATAACATGAATCATGATATGTGATTATTTTAAAATCATAAGAATTAAAATAAGAGATTATACATTTGAAATTAAAAATAATGCATATTCTAAATAATATGCATAATGATAAAAATTATATAATTTATTTTATATTACATGATACAATATTATTAAAACTTATCTTATAAATTATTACTGTAAATACACATTTCAAAAACCTATTTTAAATATTTTATTATAAATCACATGACAAAGATTATACATTTGAAATTAAACATAACATATTTATTCTAAATAACATTTATAATGATAAAAGATTATATAATTTATATTTCTATATGACATGATAAGGTGTTATTATAATGTAATGTATATACTCATCTTAATGACTTTTTAATATATTTTATTCTAAAATCTAAATCACATCATATTATACCCATATTAATTATAATAAATTATATAATTTATTCTAAATCATATGTATATGAGTATACTCATGATAATTAAAATATGTAATTTATTTTAATCATATTATAATGCATAAAAAATTATTATAAGTAACATAAATATATGAATTTGATATTTTTCAATATTTTTAATAAGTCATTAGGATATTTTGAAAATAAATCATACTAATTAAGTAATTATTGAAAATATATAATAATATTTATATATTAAAAAATAATTTTAGTATCAATATATTAATATTATATATAAGAAAAAACAAAAAAAATAAAAAGCATAAAAAATATAGCTTTTGAAATAAACCTTTTATCATATATACATAAATGGTTATTATATTTTCATATTCATATTTTTATTTATTTATTTTGAATACATTGATCTGATAGGTTGGTATACTTTATTTGTTGAACGAGTATGATGCTTGATCATATGTTGGTATCTACTATCTACACTTGGATACTAATGAATTATTTTACTATTTAAAATATATATTATACAGTATGAAATGAATTGGAGACATTATTATATTTTTATGTAAAGTTATTGTTTAATGTCTTTAATGGAACACCACTAATGAAGGTTAGAGACTTGGACTTGATGTAATGTAATTTGTACTATGTAAATGTGTAATAAGGCATAAGTTATTGACTATTGTTTAGTGTCTTCAAGAATTTTTGGCTATTACTTAATTGTAATTTGTAAACTGTAAATGATGGATAATTCATAGTTGTTTATCATTTTAATTGTATTTTTGTGTATATTTGTATTAGTTGTATCTATTTTATATATCCATATTTATTTATATCGTATTTAAATAAATTGATTGTATATGTATTAATCGTATTGTGTCACATATAATATGTATAATAAATGTATTATTTTCATATTTAAAATTTAAATATATTTTATAATTCATGTTTTATTTATATTTTAATAATTTATATCTTTTTACGTATCAAACACGACACAAAACACAACATTAAAACATGAATTGTCAAATTTAACAAAAACCATGTTTTCATATAATCTGTGAAATGATCCAATTTTTTTTATTTTTTAAATTGGGTGTTTCAACTTTCGACATGAATTATTGTAATTGGTAATAATTTTCTATCGAAATAAATTATACTAATGTCCTTCCTCGCTCTGTCGGGTGGTATAAAATATAAATTTTTTTATACAAATTAAATTATATAAATATCATTAAATTGATCAAAATTATTAAGCATATACCAAAAATTCAAATTTAAAAGTTTATTATGATAAATAATTTAAAAATATTTCAAATGAATCTGTTTAATTTTCATCATAATGAAGTTAAAAAATTATAATAGTCATCAGATTGTATAAATATAGTCAAAAGTTCATTATAATTCAGTAATATGTTTCATATAAATATGTAATTAACTTTATAATGAATTATCAAAATAACAAAATATTAAGTTAAACTAAAATCTGATGAGAGGGACTAATTGATATAGCTTTTAATAAGTTACTCAGCATACTCTGATGTAGCAATCCTTCAATCTTTCATTTTTCTTCCTTCCCATTGCAGGAAATTATGGGTTTTAGAGAAAGTTTATGTTTAGTTATGAGAAATTGACAAATTCCTTCCAAAAGGACAAATATGAGACTTGAATTGCTAATTTGTGGCCTACATTGTCAAGCATGAATAGCATAAACGACAGCTTTTCATGTCAATAAAAGTCGTTGGAAGTCAAGGCTGCATTTTATTCCTTATTTCTCAAAACCAAAAGCAGATTCTTATTTGTAACTGGATCATATGTGTAGAGCCCATTCATTTAAGGAAGAATGTAAAGTCCAGCTTTCTCTGTAAAAAAATTATTAAAACCCATTATAATTAAAGAACCCACCAATCAAATTCAGATAAATGTCTCTAAAACAACTCTTTGAGGATTTTTTTTCAATAGATAGTGTAGATTGGGTAGTGCCATCTAGTGCTTCATTAACCTCATACATAATACATTCTTTGCAAGTGGGCTCAAATCCTGGAGCTGAAAACAAATGGGCTGAAATTGAGGTTCTTTAAGTCCAAAATAATTACTGTCCAGGAAATCGAATGAGAGTGTCCTGAGAGAAACAATTTGCTTCTGTTTCCAGTTGTGATTCCTGTGAGTTTGAGATGATTACCTGATAATGACTCAAAAAGGAGGGGGAAATGGAAATAAAGTTAATGTAAAATCCTTAGTCCAAACGAACAAAAATCATTGTCATAATTGTTAGGAAAATGGGGTTCAGTCCCATGTAAGTAGTTTTGGATCAAGTAAAGGCTATGGGCCTTGATCTTTTATTTTACACAGAGCCCTAGCTACTTAATAAAAAAGAGGTGGGGTTGTTTAAGGTGTGTGTCGACAACCAAGCAGAGAAAGAAGAAAAGCCAGGAAAAGCAGAGAGAGAAAAAAGAGAAGGGAGAGTTGGTTGAACGGAAGTCAATCCGTGATCCGATTGAGTTGAAACCTTGTCAGGAGGTTTATGATTCAGAGTTCTACATTCTGAACGGTGAAGATCGGGTTTGAAGCTCTCTAGAAACAAATCCATGGTGTATTTGTTGAGTCACTTATTTGGTGAGATTTCTCCAATTGTTTCTCTAGTTGTTGATTAGCTCTAGTTTTAGCTAGAGAAGAACTTTGTATAACTATTATTTGATAGTGAAGATTTTTCTGGTGGCCCGTGGTTTTTTTTCCTCTACACTGGAGGGTTTTCCACGTAAATCTTGGTGTGCTTTATTTTTCCTGCGTATTTGATTATTGATTGTTGTCTATTGCTTCTGTATTGTTGTGATTATTGCTTCAGGCGCAACAAGTGGTATCAGAGCGAGGGTTATTTTGAGACATCGATACAGAAGCAACCCAGGATAGAAGTAAATTCTGTTTGAGATCATGGAAGGTGATACAGGTTCCATGATAAAATTGACAGCATCAAATTATTCAATTTGGAAGCCTATGATGGAGGATCATCTATACTGCAAAGATTTGTATGAGCCAGTATTGGGTGATTCGGCTAAACCAGCAGATATGAAAGATGAAAGCTGGAAGAAGCTAGGTAGAAAGACGCTGGCTACAATCAGAAAATGGGTTGATATCAGCGTGTTCCATCATGTAGCGCAGGAATCGGATGCTCACATTGTTTGGGAAAAATTGACAGCATTGTATGAGAGAAAAACATGTATGAATAAAGTTATGCTTGTTAAAAAGATTGCAACTTGTAAGTCTAAACATAAATCTAAGTTTAGAGGTAAAGTGAAGTGTTTCCATTGTGGTAAGGCTGGTCATATAAAACGAAATTGTAGAATCTTGAAGCAAGAGCGAAAAGATGAGAAAGGCAAGAGTTCAGATGATGGCAATGTTGCAGCAGTGAATTCAGATAGTGATTCAGTTACTTTGATTTGTACACATGGTGATTGTAATCATGTTAGTGATCCCGGCATTGAGTGGATAGTTGACACAGGAGCGGCATATCATTGTGTTCCTAAGAGAGAGTTGTTTACAACTTACAAAGCAGGAGACTTTGGTTGTACCAAGATGGGAAACAAGAGTGTGTCGCAGATTGTTGGGATTGGTGATATTGGTGTACAAACTAGTACAGGCTGCATGTTGACTTTAAGGGATGTCAGACACATTCCAGATATGAGAATGAACTTGCTTGCTATTAATGTCCTTGATAAGGAGGGATATGAAAGCCGACAAAAGAATGGACAGTGGAAGCTTCTCAAAGGATCTATGGTAGTTGCAAGGGGAAAACTATGCTGCACAATGTATAAGACATGGATGCAATTGAACGGTAACCAGGTAAATACCGTTGAAAATGATGCTTCAGCAAACTTGTGGCACAGGAGGCTGGCACACATGAGTGAAAAAGGGTTACAGGTTTTGGCAAGGCACTCTCTCATTCCCTTGACCAAAGGTATGTCTCTCGATTCATGTGATTATTGTTTGTTTGGTAAGCATCATAGAGTTTCTTTTCGTAAAAGTTCTCAGAGAAAAGAAAATATATTGGAATTAATTTATTCTGACGTATGTGGTCCCATTGAGGTTGAGTCATTAGGTGGTAGCAGATATTTTGTTACTTTTATTGATGATGCTTCACGTAAGACTTGGGTGTATATGTTGAAATATAAAAGTCAGGTACTGCAGTATTTTCAAAAATTTCATGCCATGGTTGAAAGGATGACAGGGTTACCCTTAAAGTGTATTCGAACTGATAATGGTGAGGAATACACATCTAAAAGCTTTGAAGAGTATTGCTTAAAGCATGGGATCAGGCATGAGAGGACAGAACCTGGAACACCGCAGCATAATGGTATAGCTGAAAGAATGAATCGCACCATTGTGGAAAAAGTCAGATGTATGTTGAGGATGGTAAAATTACCAAAGCCATTCTGGGGTGAAGCAGTCAACACAGCTTGTTATTTACTTAACAGGTCACCATCAGTTCCTTTGGGCTTTGACATTCCAGAAAGAGTGTGGACAGGAAAAGATGCTTCATACTCTCACTTAAAAGTTTTTGGGTGTAAAGCATTCATGCATGTACCAAAAGAGCAGAGGTCAAAGCTTGATAGTAAAGCTACACAGTGTGTGTTTGTAGGATATGGTGATGAGGAATTTGGCTACAGGGTATGGGATCCAGTAAAGAGAAAGACAGTCAGAAGCAGAGATGTGGTCTTTCATGAAAAAGAAACCATAGCAGACCTTGAGAAAAATGAGAAGACTACACGAGTTACTGTTGAGTGTGATGTTTCAACACCGACAGGGATTTCACAGGAAAGAGCCACAGATGGTGAAAATGAGCCAGAAACAGAACTTGGGGATATGAATGAGCCAGCCATAGTTGGTGATGAGCCAGATGCTATTAGTTTTGAGCAGGGGGAGCAATCCTCTCTACCTGAGAGTGTTGAGCAGGGGGAGCTACCTTCAGCATCAAGTGATGTAGAGTCTCAGCTCAGGAGATCTACTAGAGAGCGCAGGCCATCTACCAGGTATCCAAGTTCAGGTTTTATTTTAGTTACCAGTGAAGGGGAGCCAGAAAGCTTTCAAGATGTGCAGGCTACTCCGGATAGAGAGCACTGGTTAAAAGCAATGAAAGAAGAGATGGAGTCATTGCGAAAGAATGGTACTTATGATCTTGTTAAACTTCCAACAGGGAAGAGGCCATTAAAGAATAAATGGGTGTTCAAGTTGAAAAAGGATGGTGACAAACTAGTGAGGTACAAAGCTCGATTGGTAGTAAAAGGTTTTTCTCAGAAACCAGGCATCGATTTTGATGAGATTTTTGCTCCAGTTGTAAAAATGAGTTCTATTCGAGTGGTACTGGGATTGGCAGCTAGTTTGAATCTTGAGCTTGAGCAACTTGATGTTAAAACTGCATTTTTGCATGGTGATTTGCAGGAGGACATTTATATGAATCAGCCTGAGGGTTTTGAAGTGAAAGGGAAAGAGCACTTAGTTTGCAAATTGAAGAAAAGCTTGTATGGCTTGAAACAAGCTCCGCGACAGTGGTACAAGAAGTTTGATTCTTTTATGATGAGTCATAGCTATAAAAGAACAGCAGCAGATTCTTGTGTGTATATTAAACAATTCCCTAATGGTAACTTCATTATCCTATTATTATATGTTGATGATATGTTGATTGTAGGACAAGATGCTAGTATGGTTTGCAGGTTGAAAGAACAATTGTCTAAGTCCTTTGATATGAAGGATTTAGGTCCAGCAAAGCAGATTCTTGGTATGGACATTATCCGAGATAGGAGAGCTGGAAAGCTGTGGTTGTCACAGGAAAAGTATGTTGAACGAGTGTTTGGTAGATTCAACATGCAACATGCTAAATCAGTTAGCAGTTCACTTGCCAACCATTTTCATCTAAGTAAGAAATCTTGTCCAGTGTCTAAGGAAGAGCAACTAGCTATGTCTAGTATTCCTTATTCTTCTGCAGTCGGTTCTTTAATGTATCTTATGGTTTGTACAAGGCCTGACATTGCTCATGCAGTTGGTGTAGTGAGCAGATTTCTTTCTAATCCAGGGAAGGTTCACTGGGAAGCAGTAAAATGGATTTTTAGATATTTGAGGGGTACCTCAAAAATGTGTTTGACTTATGGAGTTTCACAACCAATTCTAGAAGGGTTTACTGATGCTGACATGGCAGACGATCTTGATGGTAGGAAATCTACTTCAGGGTATTTGTTCACTTTTGCAGGAGGAGCTGTATCTTGGCAGTCTAAGTTGCAGAAGTGTGTTGCTTTGTCAACTACAGAAGCTGAGTATATTGCAGCAACTGAAGCATGTAAAGAAATGCTTTGGATGAAACGTTTTCTTTTTGAATTGGGGTTGAATCAGAAAGAGTATGTGGTATTTTGTGATAGCCAGAGTGCTTTAGATTTGAGTAAGAATACCATGTACCATGCTAGAACAAAGCACATTGATGTTAGATATCATTGGTTACGTTCAGTGATTGAAGAACAGCAGATGCTATTGAAGAAAGTCCATACTGATAAAAATGTGGCAGATATGTTGACTAAGATACTTCCCAGGGAAAAGCTTGAGCTTTGCAGTAACTTGGCCGGAATGAGTTCCCTGGCCAAGGTAAGTTCCAAATGAAATTGCTATGGTGATGAATCTCCTTCTAATGGGACTGGAGGGGGAGATTGTTAGGAAAATGGGGTCCAGTCCCATGTAAGTGGTTTTGGACCAAGTAAAGGCCATGGGCCTTGATCTTTTATTTTACACAGAGCCCTAGCTACTTAATAAAAAAGAGGTGGGGTTGTTTAAGGTGTGTGTCGACAACCAAGCAGAGAAAGAAGAAAAGCCAGGAAAAGCAGAGAGAGAAAAATGAGAAGGGAGAGTTGGTTGAACGGAAGTCAATCCGTGATCCGATTGAGTTGGAACCTTGTCAGGAGGTTTATGATTCAGAGTTCTACATTCTGAACGGTGAAGATCGGGTTTGAAGCTCTCTAGAAACAAATCCATGGTGTATTTGTTGAGTCACTTATTTGGTGAGATTTCTCCAATTGTTTCTTTAGTTGTTGATTAGCTCTAGTTTTAGCTAGAGAAGAACTTTGTATAACTATTATTTGATAGTGAAGATTTTTCTAGTGGCCCGTGGTTTTTTTCCCTCTACACTGGAGGGTTTTCCACGTAAATCTTGGTGTGCTTTATTTTTCCTGCGTATTTGATTATTGATTGTTGTCTATTGCTTCTGTATTGTTGTGATTATTGCTTCAGGCGCAACAATAATATATCAAATTCCAAGTAAACAGGAAAAAAAAACTTGCACCCAGACAGATGATCATTTTGTTAGCATTCTTTGATTTGAGGATGCAGTTCTGATCCATATTCAATCACTACAAGACAAAAAAAGGCTTTAAAATTCATCATTGCAAATTCTGACAAATTAATTATGTAGAAAGTTCCAGGAAGCCCTGCAGGCTGATCATCCCAATTCTATTTCTCTTTGTTGGTTTTTCTGTAAACCCCATTTCCTGACTCTAAGCTGAAACTCAGCAGAAGCAGCTGGAAACTTCACTTTCTTGACTGGACTCAGTATCTCAATCACCCTCCTCAAAGTCGAGCCTCGGAGTTTATCAGCTCTCTCCAGTGTCCTTAGCATCCCAACCTTTAGTGTCTCCATGGCCGACTCAAGGTCTAACGCTTCACCATCAACCAGTCTCCCAGAACGCCTAACCAGGTTCAACGGCGGAGGAGTTGCCACGCTCTCTTGAATCGTCGCCATTGCCTTTGTCAATTCTCGTTCTTCTCTGCTAGTCTCGTGTTTAACTAGCTCCATTGTTTCTTCTTGTTCCAGGGTTAACATCGTTACTGAGTTGGAGAGTAGTTTAAAGAGAAAGAATGGCTTAAACCCACCAACCCAGAGGAGAGTCTTCTCGAAAGAACTTAACCATGGAGGAGAATAGAAGAGGAACACATCTTCTTTCGCTTCCCTGGATTTCTCTTCTAAGTATTGTTCGTAGTGGGACAGGACTTCCTGAATCAAGCTTTCCTGCCGTTCGATTTCATGCCCTTCCTGGGAT
The DNA here is from genome assembly GCF_047325235.1 of Durio zibethinus. Taxonomy (NCBI): domain Eukaryota; kingdom Viridiplantae; phylum Streptophyta; class Magnoliopsida; order Malvales; family Malvaceae; genus Durio; species Durio zibethinus. The sequence goes on from NC_143181.1 coordinate 3,473,202, forward strand.
GTGAGGCTTGAACAAGTTGTTCAAGGAAGTTTTCCTGGCGAATGAGCCAGCCATTGAAGAAAGTTTCAAAATTCTCACCAATGCTTGCTCCATTCCTATCCGCCATTGATGTTAGTTAGCGTTTGTTTTGCAGTAGTGTTAAACTAGTAAGTGAAATGATTGAAAGATTAATGCATGGAGGGACTAAGGGGCTTTATATATAGTTTTGAAAACACCAATTACCAATTGTCATTTGATTCTGTTGGCATTTAAATTACTATTTTAAAGGATAGTTCCTCTTCGATGTACGGAGGAGTCAAAATAATATTTCAACTTTCTTCAGGATTAAGCATTTGGAAACCTTCTGCTTTTCTTCCATGCTTTTGTTGGAATTCAAGTGGTCTACTGGGAAGCGAATGGCGTTTGCTCAATGGAAAAAGACTAGTGTTGTGGCGGTGATGGCTTCAGCCTATTGTTAGCCAATGGTCAGCCATTCAGCCCTCAAACTGAAAAAGAGCAAAAAGAAAATGTTTGCACAATCCAGAAAATCTACCACCGACACGGGCTGTACGCAGAAACCAATGCTTCATATTAATGCAAGCTGAAATCACTTTCTCCCTTCTTGTGCCCATGAACACCAGACTACAAGAGTGGCCTTTTTTCAGAAAGTGGGCTATGGGAACCAATATCATAGAATAGTAAGGTCTGAGAAGGGCTTGGTTTACTTCTAGCTACTGAGCTGTGGTGAAGAATAAATAAGGTTCTAAACTCTAAAATGGGCCTTGATATTGGGCTTCCTTTTTTATGATATGTCATTTATATAATTATTATTTTAAAATATTATTACTTCAAGTAGCATTTATATAATTTTTAGTAACTTTCTATAGATATTCAGTAACATGGAATTTACTAACAAAATATTAGTTATTGGATATAAGCTATTTTTATAATTTGTTTTGTAATCCTGGTATAACAAACTCAGTAACCTTAAAATATAATTATTTAATGTAACTTTTAGCAACATTGGAATATATTTGTAAGTAATTTTTATGGATATTCAATAATATAAGATTGAAAAATATTAAATATGCAGTTACTAAATTTGAATATACCTTTATAGCTCTTCTTACTACCCTTATAATTTTTTTGATAACTTGGGTAAAAAAAATCGATAACTTCGAAAAATGTGATTATTTTGCATCATTTTAATATCATTTTTAATAATATTTGATTTATTTGTTCATAATTTCTATTAATATTTATCAATTATAAGAGTCATTGAAATATATAAATTATACAAAATTATTAAATCTAAAACTTTATAAATAATTTTAATGTGAAAAATTAATAATCTCAAAATATATATTTTTTTGTTCAAAGAAAAGTAAACATCCATATAAAAAAATAATGTAATTAAAAATTACGCTCTTATGATTTTTTTAAAAATCAAGAGATAAAAAAGGTAATCTCAAAATATATTATAAATAGGGCACAAGCAACTCGCTTTTTTTTTTTTTTTTTCCAACAAAGGAAAAATTCATTGAAAGATACCAAACGTGAAAGCACTGACAACAAAATATATGTCTAGCGATTTATCATAGTGACGAGAAAACCCGGGGGCCCAAATCCAAGGCATCGACATTTTCTGCCAACTTGGGTGTATAAAGTACATGTAGGACTACCTCATCTGTTTTTCTCTTAAAGTGCGCAACCGATCATCTGCAGCTTTTGTCGTCGACGTGAACCTCCTGAGATCATGTGCCTAACCCAAGATTTGTTCTCCTCCTTGCAACTCTACGTTTTGTTTTTATTATTGGATTGTAAATTACGTCTTATCCTCGATTTTGCCCTAATTTGCATAGGGTTTCAAATTTAAGGGATAACTTTCCTAAATCAGTAAATCTCCGTTACTTGAGATTAAAAATTTATCATCAAACATGTAAGAAATAATAATATATAATAAAAATTAAAAATTAAAAAAAATAAAGTGCCAACAAAAGAAGCTGAAGAAAGCTGATATTCCTATGTTTGCAAACCCCATAAATCTATTTGCTTTATAAGCGTGTAAATGAAGATAGATCTAATAATTTATGTATATGTAATATGTAAAATATTAAAATTTTATATTTATATTGTATTTTATATAAAAATTATATATTATAATTCATATTAATATAAAAATAAAAATATATATTTTTAATTTTATTAAATTTATATATTATTATTATAATAATTTTAAATTGTATTATTTTTATATTTTTTATTTATATCATATTTATATTATATTATTATATTATAATTTAGATTATCAAATTTAAAAAATGAGTTGTACTTTCAATTTAATTTAATATGCTCACTATTTAAAAACCAGATCAGCATCCTGACTATAATAAAGCAAGTAATTATACACGCACGTGTTCTAACATGCCATGTCTGTCATCCGAACAGCAATGATCATCAAACTTGGCTTACTTATCTTTAATCAGTGACCATAACTAAAATTACCATTTTAATTAATTAAAGTAATTTTTTTGAAAAATACTAATTTAAAAATAAAAAATAAATTAAAATAATTAAAATTTTAAATTTATTAAATATTATTTTTTTAAAAAAATCACATGAATAACACGAATTAAGTCCGGATTCGATTAACGTCATATCTTTGGGTGTGTTGAAAAGACTGAAAAAAGTAGTGACACATGGACAAATTAAACCGACAATACGATGCAAAGTCAAAGGGCAGGCTAAAAAATCGTGTTACCAACCTCTAATATCGAGCCCCACTTAATTTGTTGCCACATAAAGAAAACGTTTGATATATAATTGTGTTGGAAAGCAATCATTAATATTATATCAACAGAGAAAAGAGAGAGACAGAGAAACTGGAAGAAAGAAAGATTATCGGACAGGGATAAAACGACAACCAAATAGCAAGAAAACGAAGCAATCCTTCCGAGTGTACTTGGCAAATTAGCACAAGCTCTTTATTTTAACTTTATCAACCAAAAACTATACAAATATCTCAACTTTTCATTCTTTTTTAAAAAAAGAATAAGAGCGCATGCTAAAAGATGAAAGTTCAGCCAATATTGGGACACCAAAAACCAAGGATAATAACTTCACAATTTTAAATATGTTAAAGGGAAAAATTATTTATAAAAATTATGATTTAATAATAATTAAATTTTTAATATTTTATTTAAAAAGATCTTAAAGAGAAAAGGAGAGAATAAATTAAAAAAAGATATGAATAAAATTTTATTTTATTTTATTTTTTCAAATATTAATTATATTATATGACAAACTTTTATTTATTTTATTGATATCATATAAAATTTTATCTTAATTGATTAAAACTTTAACGATATTAAATTTTTTATCTAAATAAAAATTTAATTAGATATAAATAAATATTGAAATAATTAACTTATTATAATAAAAAAACTTAAATAATTTTTTAATTATAATCCAAGAGTTTTTTATACCTTTTTTTAAGTATGATACATTATATGATTTAAAAATTCTATAAAAATAATATATTTTTTAAAATTTTAATAAAATTATATATAAATTTAAAAAAATAAAAAAAATTCATCTATAACATATTATATATATATATATACAAAAATTAAAATTATATAATTTTCATATTTCATGTAAATTTTAAACAGAAACATATACCACTACAGGCCTAAACCACTTTTGGCACGAAAGAAAATCTTTAATTATTGCAATTTGTTTCTGTTTTCTCTAAAATGACCATGTCGTTTTGTATTTTAAAGGAGTGTTTTTGTCATTTTAAGACGAGCCCTAGATTTTCGAAACTGAAACCTTATTTTAAGGGAAAACTTGTCAGTTGAGGTTATGGTAATGTCGGAAACAGCAAAAATATTTGATCCGAAATTTGCCCTTTAAATAGACCAAAAATTGCAAAATTGCCAATTCAGTCATTCTCCTAACTTCTAGCTCCTATTCCTGCGTGGCTTTATTCGTAATTTTCTTCAATTCTAATGTTGTTTCTATTTCTTTGTTGATTCTCTCGTCACAGTCTAACCTGCCACTACTCTTTCCATTCTCTCTCAACGGGAATCGCCATCTCTATCAACGGCAACTCGAATTTCAACGATCAGAGAATCAGAAAAAATCCTTTTAGAGAGAGAAACAGAAACTGTTATAGAGAGAGAAAGAAAGAAAGAACTGTGAAATTCAAAGGGAAGGGATGGCGATCCCCGAAGCTGACCGCCAACGAACCAAAGGGAGACCTCCAACGTCGTCGTCAAGTCGAGCGGCGGCTCGACCGCCGGTTGGAGTTAGAGTTCCTCTCCGGCAGCTGCTTCGAGTCGCCTCCGTGGGGTGCGGGATACAATTCGGGTGGGCCTTACAGCTCTCTCTCTTGACACCTTACGTTCAAGAGCTAGGTATACCTCATAAGTGGGCCAGCATCATATGGCTCTGCGGACCGCTTTCGGGCCTCCTGGTGCAGCCTCTGGTGGGCCACATGAGCGACCGATGCACCAGCAAGTTCGGTCGTCGCCGACCTTTTATTGTGGCTGGTGCAGTCTCCATTATCATAGCTGTTTTGATCATCGGTCACTCTGCCGATATCGGGTGGTTGTTCGGCGATAGAGGGAGCTATCGCCCTAGAGCTATCGTGGTGTTTGTTTTGGGGTTTTGGATTCTTGATGTTGCTAATAACATGACTCAAGGTCCTTGTAGAGCTCTTCTTGCTGATCTTACTGGTTAGTATTTTTTTTTTCCCTTTTCTGAGAATGATTTTAAAACCCTAGACGATAATGTTAGCTTAATTTTTTTATGCGAGAAATATGATTATTTCGTTTTCTTTGGCATCTTTTTGAAGAGTAAAGCAAAGGAGTCATTACACATCACGTTTTTATAATTTTTTAAAAACATAAATTCGGTGGACGGTTCTGCCACTTCACATACATGTTTTTTGTTGTCATAATAATTACATTACTATAATTTTTTCTTAAATTTTGGTTCCGTACAGTTTTTTGAGAGATTGGTTTTGTACAGTTTGTTGGACTATTTGATTGCTCCAATTCAGTTTGGTTGGTTCCAATTTAGAGTGTTGAAGTAGACAAGTGTTACCAATTTGGGGTCTTATTAAATGGACCTTGATCTGATCATTTAACTATTATATACGAGTTTATATTTGATATGTTATCAGTGTATAAATTTTATATATTGTCACTAAATTAAATAATGTCATCACATTAATGAGCAAATATCAATCATTAAAATAAATATAAAAAATTAATATTTTTTTAAAAATTTACTCATTAATAAGATAACATCATCTAATTTATTTTATTAATGAAATGATATTGTCTTATTCACATATAATATATAGAATCTATATACTGACAGTGTATCAAATATAAATATATTATGTAATCAGTTAATTTCCTTTGTGGATGAAAAACAGTCCCAGATTGTTCAGCATTTATATGGTATAAATGCTAATCGGATGGTTTCCATCCACATTTGTCGGCAATCATGGGTGATGCATAGTAAGTCCCTAAGTTTTATTTGAGCTTAAAACTACTTACTACAAAGAGCTCCTGCAATTTCATGAACTAGGTTGCAAAAAATTTTTTTGAATTAGACATGTAAAACTCTTCTCTTTTATTTTTTTGTTTTGTTTTTTCCTCTTAAAATTTCCATATTAAGAGATAAATCTTCGTGTTTAAAATTTCTTATGCAACACTTCTTCCAATGTGATTGTATGAGCATGGAGCCAAACTTCTCTGTCAAAAAGTTTTTACTAGGATAAATAAATGAAACTTGATAGTTGTTGTTGCTGACTTGCAATTCTAACTGGAAGTGAGGATATTCCTGTGTTTATATGTTTGCCATGTGAATATACAAACAAACAAATCAAAATTACAATGGTGGGGTTATTTTTATTGTCAAATAACAGTAAAAACTTGTGTCTTCCATTGTTTAATGTATAAATATAAAAACCAGCTGCAAATTGACATTGTCTTCTGTCTTTCTCTCTTATTTAAGGAAAGGATCATCGAAGAACTCGAGTGGCAAATGCTTACTTCTCGCTATCCATGGCTGTTGGCAATGTTTTTGGCTATGCAACAGGATCATACAGTGGTTGGTTTAAGATTCTTCCATTTACCAGGACAGCTGCCTGTGATGTTGACTGTGCAAATCTCAAGTCTGCTTTCTTTCTAGACATTGTTTTTATTGCAATTACAACATATCTGAGTGTTTTAGCTGCTAAGGAAGTGCCTCTAGGTTCATGTCATAGATCTACACCCGTTCACGGAGAGGCGCCTGAACAGCTAGGTGGCCAGGCTGAAGAAGCATTTTTATGGGAATTATTTGGAACATTTAGATATTTCTCAGGCCCTATATGGATAATCTTGTCTATTACTGCTCTGAATTGGATTGGATGGTTCCCTTTTCTTCTCTTTGATACTGACTGGATGGGTCAAGAGATCTATGGTGGTCAGCCAAATGAAGGGGAGAATTATAATGCAGGGGTCAGAATGGGCGCATTGGGATTGATGTTGAATTCAGTTGTTCTGGGAATTACTTCAGTGCTTATGGAGAAGCTTTGTAGCAAATGGGGAGCTGGTTTTGTCTGGGGAGTTTCAAACATTCTCATGGCTCTGTGCTTTCTCTCAATGCTCATTCAATCTTATGTGGCAAGTCATATGGATTTTATTGGCCATGATCTACCCCCAGATGGCATTGTGATTGCTGCACTAGTGATTTTTGCCATTCTTGGTGTTCCATTGGCAGTAAGCTGCTTTTTTCCTCCTACAGGAAATCATGTGATCATTTAATTGAATTTGTCAAGAATACAAGCATAGAGATTGTAGTTGTTTTCTCCACATGGACCATGCATAATCGACATCTGGCTACTCTACATTGGCATTCAGAAGATTACAGTTTAATCAATCTCAACTTGTTGATCTTCTTGGTTCAAAGCATAAAACATCATCAATCTTCAATCTTGTGGCATGAAAGTACTAAAACATTTATCCGATTGACTTACTTTAATGATCAATATTATTAGCATGATAGTCGGATCTCAAAACAGGCCCAAACTATGACGGGGCCTGAGGTTAGCCTGGTTCTGCTAATGTCCCGATTGATCTTCTTTCTTTTTAAAAACAAAAATAAAAAATTCTGGGAGCATTCAGTTTGTGCATTTAACTAATGCTATTGGTTTTTTATTGCAGATCACTTATAGTGTTCCTTATGCCTTGATATCTACTCGTATTGAGTCTTTGGGACTTGGCCAAGGTGAGCAATATTTTTATTTTTGTATCTAGAAATTTTCTCTGTTTTTAACGATGTGGAGAAGTGGTTAAGGCACTGATTCTTTTGGTTGTTTTCCACAGGATTATCCATGGGTGTCCTGAATCTTGCTATTGTTATTCCACAGGTATTGCTTTGCACCCGAACTCATTTTTTGCGATCTATCTTCTTGTTCCTTTCTTTCTTCTTCTTTTTTGGGGGGGTTTAAATTGAACTTGTTTGGTATTTATTAATTCGCCCCATCCCTGTCCCTGATTTCAATTGACATCCCCTCCCTGCCCCTATGGATTCATGATGGGATTCATGATGGGGAAAGGACCTCTGAATTGATTCTGATTTTTTTTTAAATGAACTAAGAAGTTGTAATATTCACTTGCTCAATTGGCAGCTATTACTCTTAGATAATCTACTTAAATAAGAATTGATGTCAATCCAAATGACAGTTACTCAAGAAAATTTATCTAAAAATTTTTCTAACTTAATCATATAATATATTAAAAATTATATTGATGTCCAGGCAGGGCAGGGAATGTCTCACTTTTCCCTATCCCCATTCCCATCCATGAATTAAGCCCCCGATACCAAGCTGGTCAGGATGGGGAGGTGGAGACCTTGTTGGGGCAGGGAATTTTTGTTTGTTCATGATAAAAAGACAGGGTCCATAAATTGTATTCTTATTAGCTAATTGTTTGTTGAAATGTTGTCACAATAGTTTTGTTATAGTTGGTCTTATCATGAAGGGAAACATGCTATCACATGGAGTGCTAAAAGTCATGTACTGCATTTACATGCCTAGAAGCCGCTGTCCATTTTCACATACTCCTTTTGGAGATATCACTAAAATATTTATTTGGTAGTATTATATATTCTGGACATGCTACAATTATATATTCTTGACATGCTACAATCACCTGTTGGATGGCTCTCAATCTTCATCAATAATTGGACCACTGATAGCCTCTGTTAACTTTTTGGTTTGATGGTTTATCTAATTGGAAATAAAAATGTGATTTCAGCCTGTCAAGCATTGGACCACTGTTTTTGAATGATCATCTCATTCATTGATACAAATTTGAAGATTTGAAGTGAACTGCAATTTCATTCTTTCTTATAAATTTCTTAGATCAGGTTTAAACAATTCATTCTTCTTAATGTCATTCAAATATAGTAGGCCGTCTCAAGGATAGGACCACTGTGTTCCAAATGAATATCATCTCACTCATTAATACCCATTTGAAAAATTGAAGTGGACTGGATTTCAGCCTTTCCTATAAATTTCTTAAATGAGGTTTAAACAATTCATTCTTCTGAATGTCGTTTAAATAATTTAATAAGTTGGAACCATGTTAACTCGTGTTTGTAGTGAATAATGATTAGTTTTTGAAGGAGTTGTTATTTCATGTTAAACTCACCAAGGATTTTAATAGGAGCAAGAACTCTCTTTAACAGACAGATACATGCACACAGATAAGCATGCATACTAGCATCAACCGTTTAGATGCAACCAGATTCCACTCCTACAATTTGATGGAAGATTATTTATTAATGTATCACTTAAGCATGCATACTAGCATCAACCGTTTAGATGCAACCAGACTTCCACTCCTACAATTTGATGGAAGATTATTCATTAATGTATCACTTCTTGGTTTAGTTTTCACCCTTCTGTAAATTTTCTATTTCTGTAAATTGTTAGTATTTAAATATAACTTGATTTTGAAATGATATGGTCTTATGAAGTTGCTATATTTGACTTAAATTAAGTTTATTTGTTTATGTGTATGTAAACATTAATTTTTAGGAACATATTTTAATTCTCAGATTATAAAGATTAAAGTTTGGAGACCTTGGATGAATAACCATTTGAAAATTTGGGTGAAGCAGAGGCTTGCTTATGTTTCTGTGGATGTTTTTAAAAATATATAAAGGTCATTAAAATGATTTTATAAAACTCTGTTGCTTATTATTATTTTTCTTCTAGCTATTTAAGTTGTGAAACTTTGGTTGTTACAACAGGTTGTGGTGTCTGTGGGAAGTGGGCCATGGGATCAACTATTTGGTGGTGGAAACTCGCCAGCTTTTGCTGTAGCTGGTGTTGCAGCCCTCACCAGTGGACTGATGGCAATCTTGGCTATCCCTCGAAGTAGTTCACAGAAGCCCAGGGCCCTCCCATGAGGTATTTTATTATACCTTATTTTTTGTATGCCATCAACATGAATATTAAATTGTTCAGATAGCAAGAATTTGTTTGTAGCTATTGTTGCTTCATTGATCAATAAACTCATTATGATCTAAGGTTTGTTTGCCAATGCGATGTTTCATTTTTCATTTGAAACATTGAAAGTCTGGGTGTAGCTTCATTTCCATTGTTTCCTACTAGTAATTGAGCTGAAGCTTTCAGCTAACAGTATTTTATGTTGGAAATCATTTGTGAGTTACTAGACTACATAAAAAATTTTGAAGTTTTTTTGTTTTTTAGAACTTGACACCTTTACAACTAATATTCAGAAACCAGAAACCTAAAACAAGATTGTTTCTAGAACAGTAACTAAGTTTCCAGAAATACTGATTGAGGCCTCCCTTCAGAATAGAAATGGTGGACACCACGTGGAAGGAATGACGGAAAATGAAAATACTAATAGGGTATTATTTTGCCTATTTATGATGGCAACTTAAATGTAATGTTAACAGATATTATAGCTTTCAATGAATTTTGTCCAAAGCAAAAAAGAAAGCTATATTGTAGCTTTCATTGAATTCTGGATGAGACAAGTTATCTAAAATCAGTGGAGAATTTTTTTTTTTTTTGTTGAAAAACCTGTCCACCTGCTGGAAATGTTGGTGAAAGCCTCGTATGTTGCATTCAAGAATCAGTCGATTCAGTCCCAAGACTACTTTCTTAGCGCCAAGATAAGTTGCTGCTGATTGGGATCTATTCCTTACGAAAACATCAAACTTTTTTTTTTTTGGGTGAAAGGAAATCTTGCAATTGTCCAATTTGTGGCCCAATCATGATGTATTGGAATCTCATGCATTTTGTGCCCGAATTTGTTGGATGAAGGTGGTGAATTATGCTTTATGGCAAACAGTATGTGAGTTGTGCTGAATGAAACCTTGATGGGGACGTCTTTTATGCTCTGATTTTTTTTTTTTTGAAAAAATCTTGATTCATTTTTATGGAGGGGTGCTCTTTATGATTGTTCTGTTTTCTTATATATATATATATATATATATATATTTTGTTGCTTGCTTGCCATCTGAACGTTGGAATAAATTCTTGTGTTCATTGCACTTTATCAGTGTCCATAAAAGGCTGTTTTGCTTTCGATGCTTCCCCCATAACACTTTCTATCGGGGCCTGAGAGAAGCACTTAAAAGACCCTGACTCTTTTTTAAGAGTAAAAATTTGATCCAGCATATGTTAGAAACAATCATGCAAAAGAAAATCATAGTCTAGTGGCTGATTAACAGTGTAACATTATTAGCTTCTCTGGAGCCCCTGTTTGAAGAACTTTCTTCGCATAATGTGCATGAATGCATTGATTTTGGTGCCATTTTCATATCATTAAAGACACAGCTGAGTATCTTTGTGCACAAGCATTGCATTCTTTGTGCATCAAATTCCATCAAGCTGAATTTGTTTGACATATGAACTTGTAGCTAAGAGATACTACTACTTTTCAAGGCATCAACCTTCTTTTGGGGAAAAAAAATGGAATCTATGAATTTGTTCGAGTTTCTAGACAAGTAGTATAATGTAATCTTTATTAACGTCAAATCCTGAAAGGTCTTGTCACTGTTGCATCCTTTTCTTCCATTGAAACTTGTATTTGGTATTGTTCGAGGCTCTTCGTGTTGCCAATAAAATTGTCTGAACTCCACTTCAACAACGACTAGGTGCAAAAATGCTTTTTTTTTTTCTCTTTATTTTGAGTTTCTTTTTTTCTGATTAAACGCTAGAAACGAATAGCATCCTCATCATTCACTCAGTCTGTATCTTAGAACCTGTCAATTTCTATTTTTACAATCTGGTGTGGGATCTACCCCTGGTGAACCCCCACTTCCCAATTAGATAAGCTATCATTTTTTTTTTTTAAATCTGAGACGAACATTTGTCCGTTTTGGTTGAGTTGCATGACACATTGCTCTCATCTACAGCAACTTACCGAGCTAGAGACACATGGAGTCTGACATTGGGAGGGGTATGGATTTCAGGGAATAAGTAATAACTTATGCTTATCTTATAACAAGAAACGAAGCAAAACTGATTCTTGAAGCTGCCCAGTTGCACAGACTGTGCAAAACAAAAAACAAAAAACAAAAAGTAAAGCTGATCTACTTGTTTGGGAATGGGGTGATGGGAGGGTTGGCAGACACAGCCAAGGGGGCTCTCTCTCCCGCAGAGCGACAATCTCATCTCTGTTGTGAGATAAGGAATACAAACTAAATGGTTGCAATTGGAGCACGTAATTGTCTCTCAGTGTTCCCTTTCTTCCATCTGCCGGTTTTCCAGACAGCCATCTACTCCTATCTCCATTAACACACTTGGTGGTCCCATACATTACACATTACCTACCTCCACATACCCATGAAGATAACCTTTTCAAACAATAAGAAGAACCCATTTTTTTATAAGAAAAAGGATCCACTGGATATGACACATTGGTCGCTTGAACCCCTAAATCCCCACATGTTGTTTTGTTCATTTCCTTAAGCTCTTAAGTTTCCCACAAACAAAGCATGACTTTGTTCCTTCGTTTCGAAAACAGGGCAGTTTCTTTGCCCCATCTCAGCTCTCAAATCTTGCAATCTTTGGAACCCAGCAATCCCGATACCTTGGAATCAGCAACTTGGAGATCAGGAAACTAAACTCATCAGCTAATATATATATACCAGACCGCCACCCTTGATTATTATTCGTATTACTATATTATCCCCCACTATGTTTTAAAATAAAATTTAAACGCCTCCCCTCAAATACTCAATCGTACTCTTGATGAAGCAGTAGGCAATTCTTTCCTTTTTTTTTTTTTTTAAATTTTTTGCTTCTTTTTTATCACAGATGGAGTAGCAGTAGCCATATATGTTAGAGAAAGAAACTTCACAAGTTTTTGCTTCAATGCTGATCCAGTATCTCAGCTTTACTCTCTTACTCATTCCCTGGAAAAGAATGTAGTAAAGAGCGAAATCCAGCACAGATGGGGCCTGAAACACAGACACCAGCAAAAGCTTGTCACATCTCATATTAGGCAAGTAGTCAAGAGGGATGTTCGGTTCTTCCAATGTTTGCAGAAAAAGAAAAGAGGTCGTGCTTGGAGTGTGCTTCATCACAGGTGTTGTGCGAAAATGGAACACACATGGCTGCCTTTGAACATGTAAACAAATTTTTATCTGCCTACAAAGTTATTTATTAATACATACAGCGTTTAGCGGCCTTTGTCAAAAAAATATACCAATATGCTCTTGTTATTTCGCCAAGCGGCGGATCAAATTAATTTGCTTGTCAATCCACTCCCACTTGACAAATTCAAGATAAACTTCTTTATCTCTCTCAATATAGTAATACAAATTAATGTATGCAATAACCCAAATGATGAGAGATTGGTTTTCAAGATAATCCACTTAAACAAAAAGGTAATTTATTTTAACTCTTAAGAGTAAACCCACTATTTATTAGCACAAAATGCCAAAAAAGGTCCCCACATTATCAATATACCAAACAATTTCGCGGGTTTCACCATATCTTTCTAATATCATTAAAGAAAAGATGAGCACAAGGGTCTATATGGTTCCCTTCCACACTCAAAAGACTTGAGTTCTTGCTCTCTTCCTCTCAAAGTACTCCGCCTCAGTTGTTGAACAAAAGGAATACAAATTCGAAGTGACTAACCTTCAAATTCAAAGAAGAGATGAAGAGAGAGATGGAGAAAAAAGAAAGATAAAAAAAGACGAAAAAGCTACGATGGGCGGCCCCCCCCTCCAACTTCCGAAGCATTTTTGAGTAGGCGCTTTTCCAGCATTCGCTTCGATAGTAACAATGACACATTCTGAGAACTCCAAGTATAGGCCCCAATTCCCTCTGTATAAATATCCACTTTCTCCCTCTCCAAAACAAACAAACCACGTAAGCACAAACAGGGCATCCCTTCCCTTCTTTTCTTTTCCCGTAACTTGTTTTGTCCAGAAATTAAGATAGCTAACCTCTAGCTATGTATAACCCAAAGCCATCTTTTGCAACGTCCTTCCCATTTCTTCCTTTGAGCAAGACCCCTTTCAATAAAACTCCGGATCTTCCCAATGATGATGAACAACAACTACATAGGTTGCCAACTCTTTATGAGGTATAGAAACAGCTTCAATCATTTAAACACAAACTAATACTTGCTTCTATATTATGTTTATGTAGCCATTTAGAAGCCTAACGGGTTATTTTCTTGCTTTGTTTGCATTCAGGCCCTGGAAGAAATCAAAGCCATAGGCAAGATCTCAGGCCCAACAGCGATTAGTAGTTTGCTTCTATATTCAAGAGCCATGATCTCCATGCTTTTTCTTGGCTATCTTGGTGAACTTGAGCTTGCTGGTGGCTCTCTTGCCATTGGTGTTGCAAATATTACCGGCTACTCTGTAATCTCTGGTTTAGCCATGGGAATGGAACCCATTTGTGGACAAGCTTATGGTGCCAAACAATGGAAACTTCTTGGCTTAACCCTACAGAGAACGGTGCTTCTCCTCCTCTCCGCTTCGATCCCTATCTCTTTCATGTGGTTCAACATGAAAACCATCCTTCTTTGGTGTGGTCAAGACCAAGAAATATCATCCGTGGCTCATACATTTATTCTTTTCTCCATTCCCGACCTATTATTCCTTTCACTACTTCACCCACTTCGCATCTACCTCAGGACTCAAAGCATTACATTACCTGTAACTTACTGTTCAGCCATCTCTGTGCTTCTCCACTTCCCATTGAATTTCCTTCTTGTTGTCCATTTCAAGCTTGGTGTAGCAGGGGTGGCTATAGCTATGGTTTGGACTAATCTAAACCTCGTCCTCTTGCTCTCTTCATTCGTGTACTTCTCAGGTGTACATAAAGATTCTTGGGTAACTCCAAGCACTGACTGTCTTAGGGGATGGTCCTCTCTGCTTGCTCTTGCTGTGCCAACTTGTGCCTCAGTTTGCCTTGAATGGTGGTGGTATGAATTCATGATATTGATGTGTGGCCTACTTGCTAACCCCAAGGCTACCATTGCTTCCATGGGGATCCTTATTCAGACAACCTCTCTAGTCTATTGCTTTCCTTCTGCTTTAAGTGTTGGAGTATCCACAAGAGTCGGGAATGAACTTGGCGCGGACAGGCCTGGGAAAGCTCGCATTTCCATGATCGTTTCTCTCTTTTGCGCCGTAGCTATAGGCCTGTCGGCGATGTTGTTCACAACCTTGATGAGACACCAGTGGGGCAAGCTTTTCACCAGTGATGCTGAAATCCTTGAGCTGACAGCAGTTGCATTGCCAATTGTTGGGCTTTGTGAGCTTGGGAATTGCCCTCAAACAACTGGTTGTGGGGTGTTAAGAGGTAGCGCCAGGCCAACCATCGGAGCAAACATAAACTTGGGGTCATTTTACCTGGTTGGAATGCCGGTAGCTATCCTGATGGGCTTCGTGATCAAAATGGGGTTTGCCGGGCTCTGGCTTGGCTTGCTTGCAGCTCAAGCATCTTGTGCATTCCTCATGCTTTTAGTTCTTTGTAGAACAGACTGGATGGTTCAAGTAGAAAGAGCAAGAGTGCTCACACGAACTAGCAATAAACCTCCTCCATTGCCCATATCAACAAAACAACAAGAGTACTCCAACCCTAAGGAAACTAACAACAAGAACAAGGTCGATTTCGAAGGGATACTGTGCATTAATGATGAACTTGTGAAGTCTGCATCACTTGAAAAAAACCCTCTCCTCTCTAACTCAGACACCAATGATCATTAATTAGAGTTCAGTTACCCCATTTTTGGCCCCACCTCATAAAAGAGTTTAATGTGGAAATTATAATTATTTTCAAGACTTTTCCCAATCTAATTTCTGCTGTACAAGACACCTTTTCTGATATTTTCTTGTTTAATTTTCTTTCATTTTCTTTTGTCTTTTTGTTTTCTTAATCCCATGTTGTATTAATTAATAATGTAGAATGAAATAGACATACTTCAATTACTTCTTATATATTTTGGATTGATTGAGAAGTGAGAGAAAAAGAGAGGAAAATAAACCAAAAAAAAAAAGGGTTAAGCTGTCGGTTGTTTTAAAAACGTGTGGAAAAGTTCTTGTTGTTCCTTTCCCTTTAAGGCAACAAGCTATATATAGCTTGAGCACTACCTAAAAGGGAAAATTAGCATAATAGTTTTTCCTAAAAACCATCCCCATTTCTTAATACATAGAATAGGAAAATTCTTGAAGATTGTTCCTGCTTTTTAATCCCTTAAACCACGGCCTTTTAGTATGGAGTAGTACATTTATTTATCTACATTTCAACCCATGTCTTTATTCACAAATTAAGTCCAGGTTTATATATATTTTTATATCCTCAAAAGCTTTCATTTGCTTTAAAACTGGACCAATCTTCAAGAATTTTCCTTTTTTCTGATCTGATCCTTCTTTTCTCGCACTAATTTTATGCACTGAATTTTCTACTAATAAATTATCTTATTTTCTAACAGTAATTTAATCAAAGGGTTAAGTGCAAACAGTGATTCCATGCATGTTTATCATGGGTTTTGTCATAGCAAGCATCAAACAAAAATCAAAGCCTTAAAAAGAGTAGGGGAGAGAGAGAGAGAGAGAGAGAGAGAGAGAGAGAGAGAGAGAGAGAGTATGTGTGTGTCTATAGAACAAACAAAGCAAGCAAGCAAGCAGTGGAAGAATGATAATAATTGGGAGGAGTAGAGAAGAATCTACTGAAGTCTGGAGAGAGGGACCTTGGGGCTTGGGTGGAGGGTGATGAGGGGGGGGCCCTGCTTCAACTGAAGAAACAAAATCCAGCTATTATTACCTCTGTCTACTTCTCAGATGACAAAAATTGGAGCAGTGCCTCTGCATTCAGCAGTTACCCACCCCCTCCACCTCCTCCTCCACTTGCCATATTGCTTCTACAATTCTAACACTCTCAAAAACAATAATAAAAGCCAAAACAAATTCATTTTTATTCATATAACATGTGCATGCAACGCAGACAATGAGAGTAAAGGTCAGGAGATAATAACATGGAGAATGCTCCATCTCAGTTGCTGCTTTTGAGTGGTACACGTAAGGCCATCTCATTTCCCCTCAACCTTTTCCATTATATTACATTATATCATATATTTTGATTTAATTTTTTCTCCTCTTGGATCCATCTCTCATCTCTACACCACCTTTCTTTTTGTTTTACCCTTATCTTCATATCTCCATCTCTATCATTATGCCTATCCATCCTAGTAATATTACTCCAGAACATATTCAACTGTGGTAAGGAATTGCCTTTCGAAACGTGTGGCACACCATTTTTTCCTTCAAAATATTTTAAGTCGATCACTTGGGTTAATTATACTGCACTGTTCTTTTTTTAATTATTATTCTTTATATATATATATATATATATATATCTTTTTCTCAATGTGGTAGCTTTTGGACTTTTGGGTCGTATTACTTATAAAGTCATAGCACACCATATCCTCATCATCTTGATAACTTAATTTAACATATGTTCCAGCTTAGTTAAACTACATGTCAAATTAATAGACAATGCTTGTGATTTTGATATATTAATTATGAAAAAATTATTTATATTTAATACACTATCAATTTATAAATATTATATATTGCCAATGAATCATACAATGATATTTTATAATCAAATTAATTTTAAAATCTTAAAAAGTAAATACACATAATCCTAAAAATTTATTTAAAATTAATTTTTTATGAAGAGTTTGTGTGATTCACCAATCGTGTATAGCATTTACAATTCATCAAATATAAATTCAAAATAAAATACTATTATGGCTCATATATATTTTATATTAAATGCGATCTTATTATGGCATATACACACATGCAAGATCATAATTCCAGCAATATTGCCTGCCCACATTTTTCTTGTTTGAAGCGAACCATTAAAATATCATATAAAACCATTTAATAATATGAATAAGATGTGCAATAATAAAACCATATAATTAAATAATTTTATTATATAAAACCATATAATAATATATTAACTGTGTTCAACTCATAAAGAATGATATATATATATATATATTCATGAATAAAAGGAATGTACAATATACTAAAATATGTAGTAAATATTTTCTTCTATCTCCATTATAAAAATTTGTTTCCTTCTTTGAAGTTTTTACCATAAAGTAATTAATAATACCAACTCTTTGCAATGATCATATATATATATCTCCCCTTTTTCCCATGTAAAATGTTCGTACTAAATTAATAAAAATATGTTACAAAAAGAAAGCAAGGCATTAAGCATGATAATTTGTCCAGGATTTTCTTTTCCTGTTAATTAAAGTTCGGTCCTTACGGAATATTCGAAAGTAAAATCTTAAATGTAATATATCAAATTAATGCATGAAAAATAAATTTTTCAAAAAAAAAATAAATTCAAATAAAACTTAGAAATATCTCTTACCCTAAATACAATTAAAAAAAAAAAGAAAAAGAAAAAGATAGATGGAGATGGGGTTTCATACTATATACTACAAGTTGTATATATTTTCCCTGGTAAATAGAAGAAGATGCTTCAATTGGCAGTTGTAACCCTAAGGAAACTCAAGTGTTGTTGGATGCATTGCAATGGTACTGATGTACTGAAAATTTTGGTGTCCCATAATAGCCAAGTTAGGTTACCCTGTAGGCCTAGGTTGACTTCCTCCTATATCTATTCAAGCCTAATTCAAAAGAAAATCCCCACCTATACAACTTCTATTGGTTCTTGAATTTTTATGAATTAATTCACTAGATATTTTTGTCTATATGAATTACAAGTACACTTGTCTATATATATATCACCTATTTTCTGGTTTTAATTTCCATTATGATTTTTTAAAATTTCATACCATACTCTCAAACTTATTTTCAAATTGATTTACTGAAATGCAAATTAAAATGATGTTCCATAAACCCTTGCATGCTTCACTCCAAATAATGCTTGTATTAGTCCAATTAACCTGCTAAGGATAGTTAAATATCATTTTATTTTATTTTATTTGAATTTAATGCATTTTTTACTAAATTAAAAATAATATATTAATTAAAATTTTTATTAAATATCATCTTATTCAATACAACAAACACTAGTTCTCTATAAATGGTGCTATCTTCTAAGAAGAAAGTGACTATATTTAAATATTGATTTTAATTCTGAAGATATATTATATGAAAATCATTCTACTCGCTGTTTAGGTTTCTTGACCTTATAAACTTAGGTAAATTTGGTGTTCAAGCCAAGTTATAAAAAGTGCTATATATATATATTTTACTAAAAAAAGTACTTAAATAGAATTAATTTACTATAATAATAATAATAATAATAATAGAACTCAAGGTTTTAGGTCGATTGATTTAAGGAAGAACAAACTAACTACATAAATAAACAAGAATATATATATATGTTAATTATTTCTTAAATCAGTTAACATATCATTAGAGCTGACACCTGAAAGTCATGAGAGAGTTTAGATGCATAATATCCTCTTTAACCAGGTATATAATAAAGTAGAAGGTGTTTAAAGATAAATTAAAAACTTATATATATATATATAGTTGGTTTAATATATATAGGTATAAAGCTCAAGATTTAATAATTTAGTTGATTTATATAATAGTTTTTAAAAATTAATATTTAATGAGTATGTGATTCGTATTTTAATATTTATAATTTTTTTTTATTTTCAAATTGTAATATCTCTAATACTAATATATATAGTAGCATAGTCAAATAATTAAGAAAAGCCAAGTTTTGAAGCAAAACTAAGTAAAGCCTTTATTCATTCAAAAAAGCAAATCATATTAGTTGGTTTTATGACATTTTTAATTATATTTTTAGATTAAGCTACCAAATTGAAATAAAACAAGAGAAAAATGGATTTTGGATAAATTACAATTTTGCATTGTAATTTTATATCTCAATAAACTAACTTAAGATTTCTTATGAAGCATTAAACAAAGAAAAGAACAATATTTTGGTGTGTGGAATCTGTTCACAATGCCACCCATCATGGGATTATATCAATCAACCCATTGTTTTCCAGCACATTATTCTCAACTTTAAAATCGATTTTTTTTTTTTTTTTGGCCACGTTTCATTGTAAGTCATTTTCAATGTTTTATTGGACAATTGGCCGTTGAATAAGTGACACGTGTCTCGCATCTCAACCCATCTTGCTTGAACTTAGTAGTCCACCAATGGCATCATTTTGTGTGCCACAAGAACCCCATTTCACCAATTAAAAAACCAAAAGAAAAAGGGCAACAATTCTAAAGGGGGAAAAAACCCCAAAATTAATCAAACCGCCCCAATAGCTTTAAATAGTGGTCCAGGTGTTAATGCACCAAAGAATTTGACAATAAAAGCTAAAAAAGGCATTAGGATTAAAGAAATAATTTATATTTAATACATTATCTGTATATAAATTTTATATATTATTAGTAAATAAAATAATATTATTTCATTAATAAAATAAATTAAATGATATTGTCTTATTAATGAATAATTTTTTTTTAAAATTATTAATTTTTATATATTTATTTAAGAGTTAATATTTATTTATTAATAAGATAATATCATTTAATTTATTGATAGTATATAAAATCTATGTATTGATAATATACCAAATATAAACTTTTAAAAAATGTTTTAAATTTTGTACTTAAAAAAATTTAATAATTTTAAACTTGAAAGAAAGATAATATAAAAAATTTAAATGTGATGTTTAAAATTTTAATAAAAATAAAAAAATTTATATTTAATATGTCAATGTAAATTATAACATAATAAATTTTTTTATTTGACATAAAATAAACATAACTTATGTACGCACCAATTATCAAGTCTAATAAAATATAGTTATAAAATTTCATGAAAGGCATAATAATTCCTAAAACTGGCAGAGGTATACAAGCTACATAATGGCCTAGTAATTTTCCCTTCTAAAACGTCTTCTCAAAGAACCCACTCTCCCACATTAGGCGGCAGCTGTGGTAAGTGGTCGGCCCTTGTCCTTGTTTTTTCATTAAATGAAGGGAAATTAGGAAGCTATGCCACAGTGGCCATTGGCCAGTGGCCACCATATTTTAAATCCTTAACAAGTTTTTGAGGACCTTGACCTGGAGTGTTTGTGCCAAAAGCTCGAAAATTCCTACAGGCTACAGCCAGTCCCCCTGGCCGAAAGCCGAAAGCCGAAAGCGAACTTTTTTTTATCAAAAAAGCCTTAAATAAAGGGTGACTCACTCACTCATTCAAATCACTATTCTTCTCCTCAATGATGACCCACATTAATGAATATTTATATATGCCTTTGCATTTGTCATAGCTACAGTTGCAAAAATTCCTAAAGTGCTAATAATTTTGCATCGTTTAGTCCAGATATATGCCCCTGCACCTGCAGCCATTGGCACCACCTTTGGATTGCATGCACCTTATAATCTAATCGTCCTTTTGGTCTATATGCATGCCATGATTCCTTCTTGATATATGTGGACAAACGCAAACCAGTACATATTGGTAACGCATTTCGTTTTGTCTATCAAGTTAATAAAACAAATATGTTTTTAATGTGACATGATTTTGTTATTTAAAAAAATTAATATTTTGCGTTATGAGAAAAAGATCATACATCAAAATGTTTGGATATTTAGCATATTTTGAATCAAAATTAAGATAAAGAAATGTGTAAAAAGCTAAAACGTTATCACATGGGGGAGGGGGGGGGGGTTTGATTCTATTATATATAAATATTATATAGTGAATGACCAGGCTTGGAAGCAATCAAATATGCGTTGCTTGACCTAAAAATGAATGAAGTTAGAAATTAGGGGAAGCCTAGCTATATGTGGGAACATGTTATGTACTCGTTCAAAGATGCCAATCGTGTGGCATTGGGCTGGTCACTCAAGGACAGCGGAAAGCAGCAGTGAGCAGTCGGGGTAATAGGCTTTTCCCAAAAGGGTCCCCTATAGATTGTAGAAGTATTGCATGTTGCAAATGTTTGGTCCATTTCTGCCTAGTTCTTTTCCTAGGGCACATGCACTAAGGGACGGACAAGTTCCCAATGACTTTTAATTTCGTGTGGGGTGCCATGGATACCACTAGGAGGAAACAAGAACAGTCATTTGTAGGGCAGGGGTCTTAAGTTTTGGGGTTTTTTTCTGTTTGAAGGGTTTGACAAATTAAGGTATTTCTTGTCTCTTTGTAGAGGGCTATAGTTTTGAGTTCCTCACAAGAGAAAATAAACGACATTTGATCACTTTGGGAATATCCATTGGCCCACACTTTGTGCTTTCTCACTCACCCAATAACCCTTTTTTCTTTCTCATTGTTTTCTTTGTCTTAATAGCTCCCCCACAAAAAGTCAATCCTTTCACTTTTATGATAATTTTGCTAATGAAAGTCAATTACAAAGCCACTCCACTACAACAAGAATGCAAGGCTTTAACATAATCGTTCTCTTTTGTTAATTTGGGAAAAGAAAGTGAGGAAATTGTATAAACTCTATGCTGAAGAACACGTGGATGATAGGGCTAAAAGGAGTAGGAGAACTATGCTTTGGGTATGCTTGATTAAATATTGCAAAGTAGTTTTGCTTTGAAGTGAAAGTGAAAGAAACACAGAGATGCCACTTCCTCTAACTTAGTGGTTTGACATTTTTGTTTGTTTATTAGTGACTCATAGTGTTTGACCCATTTTTCCATTTCTTTTATGGTTTGACTACATGTATCAATTCTACATTTCTTAGTTGAACGACCCAAGAGAGGGGTAGAGACAACGGAGTCCAACAAGCCATAAACTCTTCGGCTTTGGAATCAAATGAAAGACACCATAACTTTCCCTGTTAACGTTGCCTTTTTGGGTGGGGTTTGCAAAAGTGTTGGCTGTGACCATGCTGATAACCACGAGAACATTCTCAGTCAAAAAAAGAATCGGTCAAATTTCAAAAAACCAAGACAAAGATTGGGCCTTTGGGCATGCCCATTACGATCAATATCAATCCTTGGAAGTGCATATCCGGTATTACTTCATTTGTTGTTTAACTAAAGACAAGAACTTCCTTCAAGTAGTGCCAATGACTTGGAATGACTTGGGGTTTGGTCTTTAGACTCTTAGGCGATGGTCTTGGCAATGAGTAACACGAATGTATCCATACAATCCAATTATTATCAAACAAATTATAGGCGGCAAAACAGTTCAAGTTTGTAGCTTAGAAGTCATGAAACATATATATATATATATATATATATATATATATATATCCCATAACTGAGCATGATAAATGGGGATTCTCTAAATTTATAAAGATGATTGCATTTACGTTCAAATCTGAGTTACAATCATCATAGTCACAATACGATGACATTTTGCTAATAAACAATGATCGATTTCTTCTGTCACGACTCGGAGTTGTTTGCATATTTTCACCCCAAAACTCAGCAAACTCTAAACTTGAAGATGTATATCATATATTCAAGGGGAAATGGTTGCCAATATATCAGGAGGAGGACACCCTTTTCCCACTTATACCTGTTTAAATGTAAACTGCGCTGCATCTGCAGCTCTTTCTCTTGTTCTCGGACTACAATCTATTCTGTACAAAATAAAATAATTGTAAATTGAAAATGACATGCTTGTTTTACATGAAAATGCACAGGTGGAAGTAGGCATATCAATTTTGAAGGCAAAGAACTCTTTTCTAAAATCTCAGAAAGTATAATTGACTGGACCATTTCTAATTTGGACAAGGAATAAGAGTAAAACTAACTTCAAAGTTCAAAAAATGAGCATCACTTTCTTTCTTTCCATTGGTGCAAATAGAATGCGATCCTCGGTGTTTTGAAGTTTACACAAGACATAATTCCAAAAGTCAAAAGTAAATGTTCAAACAGCGACTCAATGTCTATCCAATAAATCTAAATGGAATTGTCCAAGATGACGAATTTAAGAGAAAAACAAAAATGTTATGTAAGGCATTTCCTAATGCACCTTGGCATCTACCTCGCATTTGTTAGTTGATATATTCAACATTTGACTGGAACTCTTATCACAATTTGCACGTTAACCATTGTGAAAAAAGCTAGTTCAGGAAGTGAACACATTTGGTAGAAAGAGAAAGAATAAAAGGGGGGACCTCTGGTGTGGGGGAGGGGAGAAGGTGGCAAGTGCATTCTACAAAGTCCTATTAGAATTGCACAGCTAAATCAATCAACACTTTGCCTAGAAACAATAATTAACCCAGTATCAAGCCCCTAGCTGGGGGGAAAACTTTAGAGAAAAGTCATGATGGTTACTCAGAGTTCAGGTTTTCACTCAAATTTATACTCAGAGACCCTAGAATTGTCTTTACTATCACCATTCAAAGAACCTACGGCCTTGAAGCTGAACAATGAACACAACTTTTAGGCCCAACTCAGAAAACCCATGATATAGATTATAGAGCATGCGATACCAAAAATAATTGCAGCAAGAGTGACACCAGGTCCCAGAGAGATGAGAAAATAAGGGGGATAGGGGAAGGAGCAGACAAGAGGCAGAGATAAAAAAAAAATGTCTGCAATGTACAGAAATAAAAAACACCTGAGCCAAAACCATTTACCACAATTTACATTCTGTCTAGAGAAACTCAAATACAACATTTATTAGTCATCAATTAACCTTTTTAAATTTCAAAGACACCCTAAGCAGGAACAAGCCTTGTCCACGTACTATAAATTTCTTAACCAACCACACTAAAGGTTCTAAGGGGCAATCTGCCTCAATACATTGTCTTTGAGACCAGAAAACAATATTCAATTGACATGTTTGGCCTATGAAGGAGCAACAACTTGAGCCCACAGAGAGCTGGACGTATATCATATAGACAAGTTGATCCATCAATGTCAAAATCTAGCAGAGGAGAATGGGTAGTTAATACAAACATCACTCTTCATATTTTTCACCTAGATTTCACCTTGGTAGCCATTTCAAGCTTTCTGATTTATCTGGATCAAGATAGACTCAGTGATTTTATTATCAACATTCAAAGAACCTCTGTGTTGAAAGCTAAATAAGGACATTTCCCACCCCCTAGCACAAAATCTTTTGCTAAAAGGCATGCAACACAGAACTCATGTAAAGAAGTAGAAGCACATATCCCCCATGTACAGAAGTAAAAACCGATAAGTCTGTACAACTCCTTATTTACCACATTTTACATTCTATTCACAGAAACCCAAACAAAATGTTCATCTGTTACCTATTAATCTTTTAATTTAAAGTAGTCTGTTAAAAATGAAACTAGCTACATGTCCATGCTATTTATCGTTCAAAATTCTTTTGAGGAAAAAAAAATTAATTGTTTACTTTCTGTTAGTTTTTCATATATAGATATAAATTTAGATATTGATATTGATATGATTTATAGATTAAATGTGTAACAAATAACTTTTCTTACAACATGTTTCACTGCTGTTAAATGATGCCTGATACTCAATGTTGAGCAGTAATAAACAGAAGGAAATTTTTACATGCATACACACATAAAAAGTCAGGTCACACTCTCTTCCTCTCTCTCTCTCTTTCTCTCTCTCGTGGACACACAAACATAAAATGTCAAAACCTCCATGTACTTGCAAGTAAATCAAAAAATTTTCTGGCTAGCAACAAAATTGGTAAACAGTCAGTCCCCATCCAACTTCAGGTAAAATATACCAGAGTGAGGATATATAGTGACCATATTACTCATATTCTACAAAGCTCTTCTGATCTATTCACATTACGACAACAATTGTCCTTGCTATCATCACACAAAGAACCTATAAGTTCAAAGCTTCTCATAACAAGACTGTATATCAATGGACTGACTTGGTTGTAATCAACAGTATGACCGATCGGAGTTTAGTCACAACTCACAAATGCCATATATCCACTAAGAAATAACTTCAAGTGTTCAGTTACTGCTTATATTAACTATTTATCATTCCTCTGCAAGAAAGATCTAGGTTTAATGTAGATCAATAAGTTGCAGTATCTTAAGTATATTTTTTATAATGAAAATTCTAATCACCAAAATTTGAGATCCAAAAGAAACCTTTCGAATTGAAAAATGTCTTTCAAACAGAAAAAAAGAAGTGCACCATGCAAGAATCAATCAAACATCTGATTTTCTGTGAGAAAGACGTCATAACTGTGGAACCATTAAAAGTTACAGCAATCAGTCATTTACCATACATGCTTGTTCCAGTCAGCTGCTAAGTGTAAATTTTCATTACTTCCTTAGTTCTATTATCCTGTCTTTAGATTAACAGCTAGTCTTATGGCCCGTGATTTACAATTCATTCAGAATTTGGGGTTTGGTCAGTGGAATATAACACATATTCACCATATTTAACACATCATTTTTCTATTATATCAGTGTCAAGATCAGTGATAGCATTCTTCATTTCTTTTCCTTAAGAAAGAAAAGTTTCTAATGAACCGATACTGTTTGATAGATTTGAGTTCGTCCAAAATCAAGCTCGCAATCTAACAACTGACCATGTCCCAATATAGAAAGATGCACAAAAATCTTGCCCTTTGTAGCATATGCAGCTGCCTCCCACAAATCAACCAAGTCTTCCCTTTGAAGCATTTGAACTAAATGCATGCCATAAATCATGCCTGGCCAGAATGGCTTTCTATTAGTATATAGTAAGAATTAAAGACTACCACCATTACAATGTTTACCTAAAACAAAAGGGTTTAGCTTAGCATAGGCATTGCTAGATACTTCGTAGAACCAGAACTACCAACCCATGTTCTCCAATATCTCATTGCACCAAAAATTAAAGTAAAAAAAAAGACTAAAAATTGAACAAATTAGCGTATAATTCACTTATATATTTGGTTACAAGCAAGAAAAAGCTGATTCATATTCAATTTCAAAATTTTGCAACAATGCAAACGATTAGATCCTTTAGAACAGATCAGTTTTGCCTGATTAAGAAGTTTTTAAAAGTTCCCTTTGAATGTAAAAAAAGTTAGTTCGAATATTCACCAGAGAAGTGAGAATCTTCGATAGCCGTGCTGTCGGAAGCCGCAGGAAACAAACGTTGGTACTTTCCCTTTCTTCCTAATTTTTCCATGTTGGGTTGACTTTGGGTTCCCTGTCAAATTACAGTTTACAGTTTGGTTAATTGATCACGTGAAGAAAACGAAATAGTGAAATATTTGTTCAAACGCCCCCCCCCCCCCCCCCCCCCGGGAACTTGAAATTTTCTTTTGTTTCCCTTATTGTATTTAAGGGTTTTTTTTTTTTTTTATAACATTAAAAGAAGATAAATTAAAAAAATATAGTAAGTACATGAAATTTTTTTTATGAAATTTTTTAGTAACTTTCATTTTCTTAATGTGTTATTTCTGAAAATATAAATATAACTGATACATTAGTATTCGTAAATTATTTATATTTTATTTGAATAAAATTTAAATTTAATTTAATTATTATTGAGTCGAATTGGAGCTTGAATAACTTAATTTATCGATCGAATCGAGTTTGAATATTTTTATATTCGATTCGAGTTATTTGCAAGTCTAATTGAATTTTTATATTTTAATATTTTTTAATTTTTTTAATTAATAAAATATTTCGAACTTGAATTTAAGTTTAAGAACAAATAATTGAGTTTTTATCGAATATAAGAATCGAATTTATTTTTACATATTAATCAAGCTAATTCAAGTAACTTAATTTGTATCTCAAGTCAAACTTAAGTTAAAAAAATAAAACTCGATCAAATTTAAACTGAGTTTTAAACTTTAAATTTAGAATCGAACTTGAATTTAATATTATATCATATCAAACTCGATCAATTATACTATTAACTATTTTTTTTTTCAAAAAAATTGCTTGGGTCATTTGTGTAATATTTCAAAAATCAAAGGGAGCAAAAATAATAAAAAACAAATGGCTATGTTTGTAACTTCTTTCATGTTAGGGAAAAAATAGAGAAATCTGAAAATACAGTGTTTGATTTAATTCAAATTAATTTTTTATTAAATTTTGACCAAATTTAAATATTAAATATATATTAATTTTAGATTAAATTTTAAATGAAAAGTAAAAAATTTTAAAAAATCGAATCAAATTATATATATTTTAATTTATATATGTATTAAATTTTTATAAAATAAAATTAATAATTTTATATTAAATTTTATTAAAATATATTAAAATAATATATAAAAATTAAAAAATAATAAAATTCACTTTGATTCCTTTAATAAAAATTCCATTCAATTTAAATTCAAATCAAATTTTATAATTTTATAATATTATATAATATTAAAATAAAATTTGAACCAAATTGAATTCAAACCGAATCAAACCGTTATCATCTCTACCTTTTAGTCCGAGAACGATGAAAAGCCCAACACCCCAAACCCAATGGCAACGGCTAGATTTCACCGCTATTCCCAGAGCACCGTTTGATCGTCCAGGAGACTTCACCATTCTTTCAGGGTTATCTGTAACCCGGAGGTTCAAATCAAAGAGGAAGGCCAACCTCAGACCCTTTTGATTACAGGGTCTTTCTTGTTGATCACTCTGGTAAAAAAGGTCACTTGTTTTTTCATTACCATCTCAACATTTCATGACAAATTGGTTTCTTTCTTGTTTGGATTTTGACTATTTCTTTGGGTTTTTGATGTTAGTCTTAAAGTTGTGTGCTTTTTTTTCTTGTTTAGCATTTGAAGCTAAAATGAAGATTAAGGGACTCAGCTGATGACTAATTTTGTGCGGGTATTCCATTGCATTTGGTGGAGTATTCAATTTTGTCGCTGAGATACCCAAAGTAAATTTCAATATAAATGTTCATTCTTTCTCAATCTTATTTGTCAGTTACAACATCAAATGGAACAATGGATTGCTCCCTCGGACTTGGGAAGACCCACCATTTTCAAACCCTAAAGTTGAAGGAGCATTAGGAGATACTTTGTTTTGTTCATATAACCTCGCCTCTTCTTAATTCCCAGCAGATTTTATTTGTCTATAATTGTTTTCTGAACTTTTAGTTGATATTGTTGAGATTGGAGACAGACAAAGAAAGATTGTCGGATCCTCAAGGTTAAGCCCCTGGCTGCTTTAGCTGTGATTGGTGAGGGGGAGCTTGACTGGAAAATAGTTGCAATATCATTGGATGATCCAAGAGCTTCACTTGTGAATGATGGTAATGATGTTGAGGAACATTTTCCAGTACTTCCTGTTATCTCAAGCTTCGCCTAGTTATTTATTCATATGCTTTTTTTTTCTTGGTCACAAATTAGCATATGCTTTAGTTAAAGGAAATGGAGCTTATCATTTCATGAATATGATTCTTTGTTATATATTAATATGCGTCTGTGCTACTTACTCTAAAATTACTAATTACGTCAATGTTCAATCAAGAGAAAAACTACAATATATAGGTCAATAGCATCTGTGCCACACTGGTAAGATTGTGTTGGCTCTTATTTATTTTTACTTCAAGCAATTTTCTTTCCTTTTTACCTTGTTTCCTCTTGTTTTCTTTTTGCTATGTGTTTGAAATGTTGTCAGGAAACTTTTCTTCAACCTGGCATATTTTAAGTTTTTAGTTGACATGGCACTTGAACTCACAATCTATACAGGGTACTCTTGTGGCGACTAGAGAGTGGTTCAGATAAAATCCCAGATGGGAAGCCTCCGAACAGGTTTGCTCTTGGCAACGAGGCGGCAAACAAGGTAGATTCAGTTTTCTTCTTGAATGGCCTAATTTTATTGGAAAAAAAAAAGGGCTTTTTTTCTTCACCATGCTGTTGTTGTTCCTCTACTAGCAGAACTTAACAACCTTTTCCACTTAAAAATTGAAAAAAATGATCACAAGTGCTTTTGCCGTCTAGGGGGAAAAACCAGTCCTTATGTTCACTGATACTGTAGCTTATTAACTATTTCTATTTTAGTATTAACATGTGTCTCAATGATATTTGATAGCCTATTTAAATTGGTTTAGTTTTATGCTCATTTTCCCCCTTTGAAACTAGAAAGTTCAGATACTTTTCAAATTGGCTAGTTTTAATTTCTGGATTTCAAGCATGATATGACAAACAGGATTATGCTTTGAATGTTATCAATGAAACTAGTGAGTCATGGGCAAAGCTAACCAAGAGATCTATCTAAACCTGCTGGGAATCTTTCTCTCCTATAAATTAATGCAGATAATCTGATTGTGTAGTTTGTTTTAGTTGACAATGCATGAGGAAATCATTTTCAATTTCTTTTTGAGTTTTTTATTTTTTGTTTGGGGGGATTGTGGGACTCAATTTGCTAATTGTCAATTGATCTACACCATCACATGAAACTCAATGGAAAGTGCAATGAACAAGCAAATCCTGTTATTGAAACCACCTTTTTCTTTGTCATCATTCCTTTGTTAAAATGTGCAAGAATTTGATCAGTTCAACATCAATATTGGTAGCTCATGGTTGGGTTGGTCACTGGGTGCCATTTTAAGGTTCAGTAAGATGTTCTTCCAAGTCTTCCAAAAACCATATTCCATTCCATAGATTTAGGATGTATTATAAATAAGATTATAATAAGATAAGATAAAATGATATTATAAATAAGATTAGATTAAGATAGGATAATTTATTTATTGATCAAAATTATCTTTACTCAAAGTTTATATAATTTAAATTATTGATATAATTTTTAAGGATATAATAGAACATGTAAATTCAATACGATGAATTAAAAATAATCAACTCCACTTTGGGAGGATTGAATCATCCTATACTAAAAAGATGATTAATTCTCCTTGTAATCTTATCCCTTCATTTAAATACAAACGAAACATAATATATAATGATTATCATTTTATTTTATCTATTATTTTATACATCAAAAACGAGCTTAATTTCTTCTATTAAGCATTGTGGTCCTTAGACTTACAGCCAAATCCATGTTTGGTCTTATAATTAAAAAAAAAAAAAAAGATATTTATACATTTATAAATCTTTGCCACTTGCAAAAACCCAAAAGTAGTTAATTTTCCTAAAGTGATAGACAAATTGAAGTTGATAATTATGAAAGAAATACTACTATTTTATTTTAGTCTTCCACCGTCAATCATGAACCAACATCCAACTAAATTCTTTTTTTTTTTTCAAATATAAGAAGAATTAGGTAGCTTTTGTTTTATTTGGTAAATACAATTAAAGTATATTACATTTTGATTTTATTTGAAAAGGCTACCTTACCATTAGCAAAAATGCCACATCTCCATACAATAATAACTACACAGATGCCAGCAATGCACTTTCACCCCATTAGTAGGTGTTATGTGCATTTACAATTTTAAAATATTTAATTAGAATTATTTTAGTGCTTTACTTTAGATTTATTTTATTATTTTATTTATAATTCAAAATTTTCTTAAATTTTTTAACTTTTTTAAATATTTATTAAGAGATAATAATTACTTATATTTATCACCATTTTTTCGAATTTGATTGATATATACAATGATCAACTTATAATTCATAAACTGAAAAGAGTGAAGTTGAATCAAATAAAATCATAAAAATTGAATTTCATTTCAAAACTCGTTTTACTTTTTTATTTATTAATTTGATACATAAAATTTTGGTATCAAAGCAAATTAAGATGTCAAATTAGAAAGTGTAATCAATAAAATTGATAAATCATATTTTTTCATGATTTTATGCTTGGATTTAGTGGTTGGATTACAACGATCGATTCGAAGAAGTGAAAAATTGTGAAGTTATCAAAGATTTTTTGCTGAATCAAGTAATATCAGGTGCTCCTTCTAAACTAGAATCACCAGCAACTTCGAGAACGTAAAGGAAAATTTGACTGACTATCTTGCCTCCATTTCGATTTGCAAAATCATTAAATTTTATTTAACAAAAAACTTGATTTTGTATTTGATCAATCAAATTTTTAGAAGATTAACATTTATTAAATAGCTATAATTATGTTGGAATGGTTCAATCCAATAATCCATTTATTCCATTTTCAATTTATTTAAGCAAAATTCATCAGCAATGAAAGCAAACTAAAAGGATCTAGAAAAAAAAAAGTGTTTTAATTTTTAAGGATAAAGGTGTTTTTAAAGAGGTAGAATGTTACGTGTAATTACGATTATCTTAGTATTTTATTTTAGGATTTATTTTATTATTTTATTTATAATTTTGGATTATTTTAGAATATTTAGTTATTTATTTTTTACAATTATTTTTAAGAGATAATAATTATTTATATTTATCATAATTTCTTAAGATTTGATTGGCTTATATAAAAACCAACTTATAAGTATTATGAGTGAAGTTAATCAAATAAAAATTTAAAGGTTGAGTTTCTTATGATAATTCGTTTTATTTTCTTACTTATTAATTTCTTTCGTCAAATTTCAACATTAAAATTATTTAAAAAAACAAAATATTAAAAAATTTTGAATTATTTTATTTTTAATAAAATTTTATATTTTTATTATATTTAAATAAATCTTTATATTTTAATATGTATCCATTTAAATACTTATTTCAAATAAAAAATTATTTATATTAAAAATTTATTTACATGTAAATTAAAGATTAATTTTTATTTGGATATAATTTAAAGGTTTATTTATATGTAAATTAAAAAATTAACAGTTATTTAAATATAAATTAAAAAATTAAAAATTTACTTGAATATAATAAAAATATAAAAAGTTATCTAAATAAATTAGAAAATTTCAGGGGACTTTTTATAATTTTAGCCAAAAAAAAAAAAAACTCACCACGTGTTCTCTGCGTAACTTGCAACTTAATAAATAAATAATAAAAAAAAACAAAAGTTGAAGCCACGCAGAAGAGGAAGACGGAGAGCCCCTACGCCTGCGCGCTAAAAAGAAATAATTTTTTTTTCATCTCTGCCCTTTTCTTCACTAGATCTCAGCGCTTCCCCTTTCTTAAAGATCCGATTATGTAATTATTCTTTTTTTTTTTTAATTTTTTGTCAACTAATCAGATGGCTTCGATCCGTCGAACTCTCTCGCCGGCATATCACGACCGTTCGTACCAGAACGGCGCCGGATTCTCCTCTCCGTCTAACAAGTTTTTACCCAACGGAAGCAGTAAAAATTCCTCCTCGTCTTCGTCGTATCCGCATTTACCGTTTTTATTCACCGCTGTAAATTTAGTGTACCGCAAAGGATGGCGGCGATCTTTTTGCAGGTGTCTCTTCTTTTTCCTGATAGGGTTTGTCTTGGGAATTACTCCGTTTGGACGCATCGATACCGATATCCAAGCCAAGGATTTCGCTTTCCCCGAACTCAAACCTTCGCATGTCAACCTCGAATTCGACGACCAGATTGTTAATTCTGTTTCGTTGGGCGTTAATTCGAGATTTCAAGAACAAAAGGAATTTACCGATTTAATCGAGCCGTTAAAGCAGTTAATAGTCGTTACGCCGACATATAATCGGGGGTTACAAGCGTATTTCTTGAACAGGTTAGGGCAAGTTTTAAGGTTAGTGAAGTCGCCGTTGGTTTGGATAGTTGTGGAGGAGAAAGCGGCATCTTTTGAGACGGCCGAGATTTTGAGGAAAACCGGGGTTATGTATCGGCACGTGGTGTGCACGCTCAAATCTAGTAACGTGAAGGACCGAGGTGTTCATCAAAGAAACGCCGCTTTGGAACATATCGAACGGCATAAGCTCGACGGGATCGTGTTTTTCGCCGACGACGACAATGTCTACACGCTCGAGTTGTTTGAAAGGTTGAGAACCATAAGGTAAATTTAAATTTAAATTTATTTATTTATTTTGGGTAGAATGTTGTTTTTAAGAGAGTTAATGGGGATTACAAATTTGGGTAAAAGTGAGTTTTTGTAACGTATGTGTTGCGAAGTTAATAATTGTTGAATTGCTTTTATTAGCGTTTTGTTTTGATGGGCATTTAGTTAGAGATGGATGCATTTATTGAAAATGGAAGTGATTTTGGTTTTGTAGGTGGTGATTCACTATCTGAAAATGATTGCCATCACCTAATGCATTAGTACTTTTTGTTTGTGAATCAAATCAGCCTTTTAACTCTTTATTATTCTGAATTACTAGATCTAGTTTTATTTTGCGTATGACATCCGAGTCAAATAGCCTGGGTCGTCCTATGTTTTAAGCATTTCCTCCATCTTCTGTTTATTGCAGTATTGTTTGCTTATGAAATGCCATTTTATCAGTTTTGTCATGAGATGTTGAATGAGGAATTAACTTAAAAGTTAAAAGTGTTAGCTGCTGATTAAAAGTTTTCCCATTTCAAAAGGTTAATGAAGAGGCCCATAACTGTTTGCTTGGATTTTCTTAGCTTAGAATGATATGAATTGTCAATTTTAGATTGCTATAAATTGAATTCGGGGTTTGTATTGTTCATCAGTAGGTTAGAGAATGCAGAGAGCTCTTCGATGGGGTAACTTCAAAGTAATTTTTGTCTTCTCCTAATCTTGCTAATATAAAGTAATTCATAATATATAGCTTCTTCTGTTGTAGCCGTTTTGGAGCTTGGCCTGTTGCCATGCTTGCACAAAGCAAAAACAAGGCAATTCTGGAAGGTCCAGTGTGCAATGCAAGTCAAGTAATTGGATGGCACACAAATGAGAAAAGTAAAAGACTTCGGAGGTTTCATGTTGATATGTCAGGATTTGCTTTCAACAGCACTATCTTGTGGGACCGAAGGAGATGGGGATGCCCCTTCTCAAACCCAATTCGACAGTTAGACACTGTGAAGGAGGGTTTCCAAGTATGAATCATACTGTTGCATTTTATGCTTTCATGGTGAAGCTATTGTGTAATATCTCTAGAAATGTCACAGCCCAGTTCTTGGCTTTGCTCACTGTTTCGTTTATGCAGGAAACTACATTTATAGAGCAAGTGGTGGAAGATGAAAGTCAAATGGAAGGTATACCACCTGGTTGTTCGAGGATTATGAACTGGCATCTCCATTTAGATGCTGGCAATCTTGTTTATCCCAAAGGCTGGCTACTTCAGAAGAACCTGGAGGTTATCTTGCCTATTAAGTGATGGAAGCTCATCTCTACTATTTTTTTATGCTGAGTGTATAAATGGGTATGAGATCTAATTCTGCATTTAATTTAAATTCTCCATTTTTGTAAGTTTGACTTCAGTTACCGGACAGATTGGCCTGCCTGAAAACAAGGGAATACAGAAGCAGACATGAATAGATGGCAGAGACGGAACTAATGAAATTGAGTGGAGATCAGTTATCTCTCGAGCTGTTTCTTTGGAAGTATTGTTGTATTTTATTTTAGGATGGGTATCTAATAATGTTATGCTGAAGAGTTTCTGATTGGTGGTGCCCATATTTTGTGCTGGTGGCGCATTAGTTCAACTTTTCTGAGCAGATTTACTGCAATCATCGACATATGGTAGTGCCTTTTGATATTCATCTGGCAGTGACAAAGAAACAGAAGATTTGTGATTTTTTGTTTCTAGAATTTTGTAGCGTGAATATTCTTACAGAACAAATCTTGTAGAGTTCCGTTGCTTGAGGGGATTTAATTTGTTATTTTTGAGGAGCACTTTTACATTCCCCGCTCTTCCCTACTCCACAAAATAGGTGGTGTTTCATGGGAGATTTGTTGTGGATCCATAGTCTATACCCTGTACTACATGCATTGTTGTATCGAAAACAAGAGCCATTTGTTACTTGTCCGAAAGCATTTTCCTTTTACCTCGTTCATGTTCATTTGTTGTTATTCCCGCAACTTGGAGGTATCGTTCATAATTGGGATGGTTGGACAGGTCTTTTATGTTGACATTTGTTTACTTTATTGGAGAAAGAAAGCTATTTATTATTTCCATTACGCGCGGTGCAGACTTGGATATATCACTTTCTTTTTGGGAGAATGGCAATGCTTGTCATTGCAAAGGATATAAGCTTGTTAGCTGGAAATCAATTCGCACATGTTCCCCTAAATTTCTAATATTTATGAGTTCAGATGGCTTGTAGAACAGATGATTGTAAAGAACATAAATCGAGTTGTTTCCTCGAAATATTATGCAGTGATGAATCAAAAAACAGGAATATTCCATCGAGAGCCCTCTCATTTGGTGAAGACGGGTGATGTGATGGGAAACAAAAGAAATATTAACACCTCATTCCCTATATTTATTAGCTTGACCCAATTGATATATTTGAAATTCATTTTTCCTTTAAAATCGAACTGTCCCTCCGACTAAAACTCAATTGTTATTGAGAATACAGGATCCCTACGCCAAAACAAGGGAACCACTGATAACCTTACGCTCTTCGGAGGGCTATCAACCCCTATACAATACAAGTTAATTACATATGCTAGAAAATTGAAGGTATTCTCGAAAATTTTTTTTTTTTTTAAAAGGAATAATATAAAGGGAACTATGGTACAGTCTTCGAAGCAGCTGAAGGGAAGGGACAGATCCTCTTGAATGGTGACACCCTTGCTAGACATGCTGTTTCATGAGCGACTAGCTATCGGAGTTCCAATCCCGGATTCAGCAATGGTGATATGAGAGGCCCATTCTTACATTCCTCCATCGGTGAATCAAACACTTGCATATGAACTGACTTGGTGATCAGATCCACATAACTGCTTGAGGTGCAGCTGGTCCATTTCAAAAATATGAGCAGCTTTGAGTTATCACGTCAGAGTTGCTCCCTGAACTGAGGAAGTGTCTGAAGGATGCAAGGTTGACATATGTGATTGCTGCATATGCGATTCATTTGCAAGACCAAGTACAGCAAGTGTTGATCTGCCAAAATGTATAAGCAATTCGAAATCACTACAGAGAGCCAGCATACAAGGGCAAATGATAACCTATATGAACTTTTAAAAGCTTCATTTATATGCAAATTTCTTGAGGCTTTTTTTTTTTTTTTAAAAATTTGACCCAATCATTTGTTCACAATCCTTGTTAACAGTAATAGCAGTAGTAAACAAGATAAGTATCCTGAAAGATCTATGAAACATTAGTTGAACCAAAAAGAAGAAAAAATAGTAGAAACCAGAATTTTCTTTTCTTCCTTCTTCGAGTTTTTGGCACAGGGAAGGTTCCTGATAAGAATCTAGAGGACTCTACCTAGGCAGTGAAGCTTTTATAGTTGGTTGGCTTGCATAAGTAGCTAGGGAACTTCTGAGACTACCATATTTATTCAGCGTGCTTTCAAGTTGTGGAGGAGGCAACTGCAATCACCAAACAGGAAAAGAAAAGTGTAAACCTAAACATAATAACCAAAGAGCCACAGGTTCTCCATATGCACTAAGGAAAAGGGGAGTTCATATGTAGCAGATCCTGCGTTACCTGTAATAATACAGGAAAAGAATGTGGTTGTGTCTGAGCCACACACTTCAAAAACCCAACCCACAACTTTGGCATTCTCCAGACCTACACTCAACAAACAGACAAATATCAGTTGCCCCCGTGGCAAGCCAATTAATAAACTAAAGTTTACCAGCATGGTTGTACAGTTCTTGTTTCTAAAGCTTACCGAGGCAAATGATAGATTTAGTCACTGACCTGTTTACTCACAAGTTTGGATAGCATTTCCATGACAAAATCAACCTGGATATAACAGACAATAAGGCTCAAAAAATCATTGGTTCAATCTTTGTATTATTCTGTGATTTCATTCATATGGCACATAGCCATATCAAAACATGCATTGGCAATGGATCTTGGTGTAAAAATATTCTATTCAACACACCCTTAAATCTTCACACATAGGAATAAATAATGAAAAGAAATGCTAACAAAACCAACACAAATAACTTGATCATGCAGTCGTGATTGGTTTTGGAGTTATGAATCTCAAAGAGGCTCAGCCAAAACTCTGTCACAAATGATTTGATAAGCAGATACAACAACGCTGTTTTTTATCAGGTCAAGAAGGTCAAACTTGCACAAACATCCAAAAACAAATTGAAACTGCCAGACAAGTTTTTACAAGGAAGCGGATATGATTTAGAACCAAAATGTGAATGAACTGAATAATGTTAAGACTTACCAGGGTAGGAAACGCATCAATTGCCTGAATAACTGTTCTCATGAAAAGTAAAGGAAGAGGGATCTGATCAACCTGAATTATATTAAGGAAAACATTACTACAAATATAAAATAATGGTATCAACCCCAGATAGCAGAGTGCATATACATACCATCTGATTCAAGGCCTTTGCTAAGACCTGCTGTGTGAAAACTGTGTGCTGCTCAAAACAAGCCGAGCAAGCATCCATTATCTGGAAATTTTTTTAAAAGAGTCATATAGAAATGTCAACGGGGTAACAGCATAGAAGAAATTACAACCATCTATGAATCCCTCAAAATAAACAATGCTTTGCAGAGTGTAGTTGTCCAATGTTCTATTTCATTCTATTTGGTTAAGTATTAAATTAATCTGTTTGTGCACACATGGGGCACACATTATCATTAATAGAGCCGGCCAAACAGAAGGGAGCAAGTGTCTTTGATTAGCAAAACCATCAGATCCCGTGATATAAACAACAAACCTTTTTGAGTGGGGGGCCACCTTTTTCAGGAATGATGTCATGTATGGCAACCAACACTTCAGTTGGGGTCAAGGCAGGACCAGTGTGTGCTGAACCCTGTAAGAACCAAGAGCCAAAGAAAAAAAAAAAACCCTTGGATTACAGTATCTTTCTACGAATCAACATTTTAACTCTAACCAAAGACTTAAAAGAATCATAAATTAAGACTCAACTTGATGGCTGCTTTTACTAGCCCTTTTGCTTCTGATAGAAAAAGAAAGCAAATAGTAATGTCTGGATGCAGACGCAAAAAATATTGCTGAAAATTTTGAACTTAAAAACCAACTTGTATGGATAGGTTCTCTTTAATAGACATCTATCATGTTTCAGTATTATCATTTGTTTACTCGTAGTAAAATTTGAGAAAGGAAAAGGCAAATACAAAAACCCTGTAGCAAAAGTGCAACCACAAGGGGCCAATGTTTTGAAAGTAAAGTTCACTCTCCCAAGGAGAACAAAACTAAAACCAGCATTAGAGTTGCACTTAAAGGTCCAGCTTCATCAATGAAGATGCACAAGCAATTATTATTTTCAGATGATGTTTTATCAACCCAAAAAATTATTAAGATCCTATAAACATATCTTGACAAATGAATAACTTAAATTCAAGATGCTAAAATCACTATCTTCAAGATTTGTTGATTCTAAAAATGTTTGTTTCTTCCTTCAAAATGATA
The DNA here is from genome assembly GCF_047325235.1 of Durio zibethinus. Taxonomy (NCBI): domain Eukaryota; kingdom Viridiplantae; phylum Streptophyta; class Magnoliopsida; order Malvales; family Malvaceae; genus Durio; species Durio zibethinus. The sequence continues at coordinate 3,511,980 of NC_143181.1, forward strand.
AAATGACGTAGTAATATGAAGTCACTTAAAAGAGTACACAAATGCACGACCTGAAATGTCCTAACAATTTGTGTCTAAGAATGGAAAATGATTAGTAAGGGAAAATGTTATCATACTCAATGCAAAAGAGAAATTACAAAAATTGAAAAAATAAAGCATTCACATGTACCTGTAATATGCGAGCAAGTGCAAGCTGGAACTTTTCCAATGGAAGGTCAACAAGCCGAGGGAAAATAGGTAACACCTGAGAACAGTTAATGATTATAGCCAACTTGATTAATGCCACTTTTTCAATGTTAAGTTATTTAGCTGAGAGTAGGAGTCATTTCATGGAAGTGCAGCAATATGAAATTAGATCAACACCACTAATAATTCATCTTTTATTTGTTTTTGAAATGCAATGAACATACACAGTCATGCTAAGTTATTACACACAGAAAGAAAAAGAGGAAATTTTAGAAGAAACCTCATCCTTGGAAAGTGAAGATAACATTGGAATAAGGATGGTAGCATCCTGCAAATAAACAGTCATAATCATATGGCAGAAATATAACCATAGGAAAGACTGTAAAAGGCAGAAACCATAGGAGCTCTGAATATTGGGAAAGAAACCTTCAGCTTAGTTTCATATAAATGCTTCACCGTAGCTACTAAATCAGGAGAAGGTGTTGTCTCTTGTGTCAGTATTTGCAGCACCTTGCCAGAAAACAAAACCACTATCAGTGTCATTCAAGAATAATCAGAAGAAATAGAGTTCCAATGCTGAAATAGATTTTCCAAATGGTAATGGAGATAGAGCCAACCAGTGTCAGAAGATTTTCACTTCCTTGTGGCGGGTCAGATATTATTTGGAGCAACTGAGAGTACGACTGACCTAAGGCTCTTATTACAATAGGGATATGGCGGTGAAAAGCCTGCATCAACAACAAATAAAGAGTACAAATGAAGGTACCACTAACAGTTACATTTGTGATTAAATACAGTAACAAAATTAGTGGAAATGAAAGATCAATTATTCAAGCAGAACTAAGTTTCTCCGTCAAGAAAGGATCCTATATCCATGAAGCTTTAAATGAGCAAGTGGCCATTCTAGACAGCATCTGGTAGAATCACTCAAGTTTTCTTATATAACTACACATATGGATTGGCAAGTATTTATGGTTCGCATTTCTCATACAAAGCAGTCGCTGATTCTCATAATTTTTTGCAGTTATGTATTGAAAGAAAAGAAAATTCCATATTGCACCCCATAATTTCGCTCAGCTGGACTTATATTCAACAAGAAGGTAAAATTGACACCAGCCAAGGGCCACAAACAAAAAGATTGAACTACATAATAGCTTGACCTAAATAAAACTCATTTTTAATTTACAACTTTAGATACTTGATTTTGGCTACCAACCTATCATCTCTTTACATATCAGTAAAGTTGCCTTGTAGGAAATTACACTACCGCATACACTAGTGAAGGCAATCCAGAACAAGTAACGAGGTTGCTTCACTTAAATTTGATTCATTTTAAGTTTGATTCACTAAAAGCTCCTTCACCGAAAGGACCTTCAGTTCACTAAATAGATCCTTCACTGAAAGCACCTTCATTGAAAAACTGCTTCACTGAAAGCACCTCTGGTTCACTAAATAGCTCCTTCACTGAAAGCACCTCCAGTTCACTAAATAGCTCCTTCACTGAAAGCACCTCCAGTTCACTAAATAGCTCCTTCACTGAAAGTTCCCTCATTGAAAGTTCCCTCACTTAAGGGTAGTTCTCTAAAAGTCGCTCCACCAATGTTACTTCGGTAAAAGAAGAACTGGATATAACCCCAAAACATGACATGGTTCTTGGGTTAATTTCACTATTAGGATGTTTATAGTTTGGCTTGGTAGATAATATATGAGTGTTTTTCCCTTCCTTTTAGAATAGATAGTGAACTCCTAACTTCACTATTCACTATCCCCAATAATCTAAACACCCACCAGACAAAGCATCAATACTTAGTAACTGACAATTTTTATCATTATGCCTATTAAATATTCATGTTATGTAAATGCTATTTTTGCAACCTATATATTTGAGCTCCCACAATTCATTTAGGGGACTCTCAGCAGATTGACAAACCCTCTCTCTCTCTCTTTCTACCTCTCTCTCTCTCTCTCTCTCTCTCTCACAGTTCCTTTCTTGACCTTATCTTCTGCCTTATTCAGCCTTGCTCCACTATCTCTCTAGTTCCTACACCTTGTCTACACCACCTGCCACCACAATCGATACTTCAGGGTCTGCTTCAATCTTCTTCTCTGCTGACTCCCAATACATCCTGTTTTGCTTGTTTGCAATGCTTCCTCTCCCTAACAAAGAACCCTTTTATAACAACCAAAGAGCCAACCTAATCTAAACACTTATTAGACAACAGAACAACAAAAATTCATGGTTTACTTCAAATGAGATCAAACCACCTATTGGCTTTAGAAGTTGAGCTTACCTAGAAATGTTAATTTTATATTTGTATCACACATGCTTGAAAACCAAATTCAAACTTTCAAATCAACCTAATTGCTGTCAGCATAGAAAAGACCTAACGTTTTGAATGCCCGACAAGAGTGGCTGTAGGCTTTCAGAGGCTAGGTAAATTATTAAAACCAAATCACCCTACATCTTATGTGATTTCCAGTAAACAAACGCTGTTACTCTATTACTATCACAGGAGCAGATAAAAAGTTACAAATCATGCAATATTTTCGGTGAAGCTAAATCAAACTCCCCATAAACCGGAAAAAAGATTACATGGACAAGCAGCCTATCTAATCTGTTCCTAATAGTTATATGATGAACATGGAAACAGACAAGACATACCTGCTTTACGGTTTTTGGTGCTCGCCCATAAATATCAAATGAGAGCTGAAGAAGACTAGGCTTCTGAAAAAAAATCCATTAACATTACACAGATATACACCACAAACACACAAAAAAAAAAAAAAAAGAGAGAAAGAAACTGTCAACAGAAGCAAACCTTTGTGCATAAAGCAAAAAACAGAGAAATGAGTCTTTGAGTTTCAGAAAATGACACTACTGGAGGACTATTACTTGTTGATTTTGTATTCATAGAGTCAATTCCAGAAGCTGAACCACTAGTAGATGTGTCCCCGCTTCCAACCTGAAGAATTTTCAGCAAGAAAAATTAAGATAAAAAATTGAAACAAATTTAAGTCTGGCCAAAAGTCTACATTTGTTTGAACCAGGACATGCAGAAATGTTAGGTTGTGCAGCTCATTATACTAGACTGACAAAAGGTGATATCTGCTGAAAAATGGCTAAGGTTCTTAGGGCAAGGCATGGAAGAGAACTCACAAAATAGAACTTGACAGCAAAAGCACAACACAGTCCATACAGCTTTTAAGCAAATGCAAAATATAGACCTTGAAAATAAACAACAAAAATAGCTAACAACTTATGCACCAAAAACCAACAGAACCTAATATATTAATCCAACTTTCTCTCACAAATACTCCATAATGGTCATGAAATCCATATTAGCCACCAGCTAAATATTGAAGTTTGAAGTACTTGGAAAAGCAACAAGAAGGGGCTTTTAGAACATATCCCTAACCTCCCTTTCGCCTCTTTCATCAATGGACCCAGACTGCAAAAACTCTGCACCTGCAACATGGTGATCCACAGCAGACAGCAACATATTTGTTGCAAATTGCTCAATTTCCCCAGATACGTAGCTCAGCTGATAAAGTTTGTTTGCTACCTGTGCAATATAAATTTAGGAAACAGAGAAAGGACTCATCCTTGCAACAGAAAGCCAAAATCTTGAAAGGCTTGGTAGAAGACACAAAAGATGTCATAAAGGAGTGAGTTCTCTTACCAGCCGTATAGCTTTGCCTCGAATGTCATCTTGAGAGTGAACAGCACACTGCAATCAGGGAAGAGTAACAAAATGAAAAAAAATAAATCATGCACCAAAACACAACTAAAGTGGGACTAAATGCATTCTATGATGCTTCTCCCCTCCATGTGGAAAACTATAGCCTAGAAAATCTGAATGATATTTCTCATGCAAGTGTGGACCCTCCCAAGGGTAAACATCAGCAATAATGGAAGAATTTTAAGACAAGCATTCAACAAATGTAGATTAAGGCATGTAACCCATGAACAATTTATCACTAAACTATTGTCTTGGCCAACTTACCTTCAATGCTATACCTAAGCAGGCTTGCCGATTATTTGGACGTCCCAAAATTAAACTCCACACCACACCAAGGCCTTGCGTTACACGCTCAGCATCACGAATCTCTCTCCCAGTAACATCAAACACATCAGTATAGCAGAGATCATCTAATAGTTTCAAGGCAGAGTCAGGCAGAAATGGAACTTCGCCAAGAAGTCTACTAAATGACTTATCTGAGGCCGGAAAAGTGTCCACCAAAGATTTGGCCTGCAGAAAATTAAATTAGATAAATCCATAACTCAGAAAAAATTATTACAAGATTGGTTCACTTAAATAAGAGCTTACCACTGCCAGGAGAAAATTTTCATAAAGAACAGCAGAATATGAAGAGTTATCAACTGAATTTGAAACTGTGAGAGAATATAGGTGGTAGAGAACTTGCAATACAATCTCGTGACCCTGACAAACATCACAATATAACATAATGTTACAAAAGTTTGAAAAGGAGGAATCGATATGCAAAAAAAAAAACACAAATGTAATACAATTTCAGGATTGATTGAACCCATAGGCTCATCGGACCAAGACAAACAGCCTAGGACCACCATATTTGAATGTCAAAACAACAATCCATGAAATTTGGTACTAAATATGGATGACATCCACTATAGTAGGCACTGAGATCCATCAAGCAAACAAATTGAATAAACAAGAAAATTGGTTTCACACTTTCCTTCTCGACCAACAAATAAACAAGAAAAATACAATCAAGTGGAAGTAATGAACTCAACCGTACTGTACTGCACAGACAATCAAACAATCAACAAGAAACAGCCATCAGACCAGAATAGCTTAGTAGGATGAGAACATTGTAAAATTAATGCAAAGTAAACTATCTGCCAAAGAAAATGCTGTGTGGTAAATAAGCATAAAACTAAATTGATTGATTGAAAAAAATGTGAATCATGTGATAAACAGAACCACATAGCTGAAATATGGTATGCCTTTGTGTGTGTGTGTGTGTCACAGAGAGAGAGAGAGAGAGAGAGAGAGTTATTATACCACCAACTAAAAACTTCAAAATGGCAGAACAAAACAAAAGGAAGAAAAATGAAAAAATTAAGAGAGAGAGAGAGAGAGAGACTTCAAGTTATTACACCACCAACTAAAAAACTTCAAAATGACAGAACAAAACAGAAGGAAGAGAAATGCAAAAATTCAAAGCAGAAAAGAAGTAACAAATGACAACTTGAATACCTTTTGTTGTCGGTAATCCACAACAATTTGTTTTCCCAACATGACAACAATATCATCAGCATCAATCTGAAAGGAAACATAAGCACACGTAATTTTGTATACGTCACTTGGCATAGGAACTTAATAAAACATAGCATTGAATGCTATTAGTACAAGGATCTGAAATTTGTGAAATTATCCAACATAATTCTAGATATTATTCATAGTTTTGCAATTTAGGAAGTTTTCAAGTGCACACTTGTACAAGGTAGGAGAATGTTGGCGATTAATCAAGTCTAGGGTTTGGGATATGGGGGGAAAAAACAGAGGGATTTTGGCACATTCAGAAAAGGAAGAGGACATTACTTCAGGATATCCCTGAAAGGAAACTAACACTTTTCACTTGGGGACAAAGGTGTACCTTTTTAGAAGGCCTTTGATCCATTAAACTAATTTATTTCAGCTCACTGAGACATGGATCTGTCTGTCTTTTCCCATCATAACTTGATCAAAGCAAACCTATGTTATCCACAACCATAAGCCTAAGAATCACTCATTTTCTTGAATCTATGCACATGAAAACACACTGGTAGTTTGTTCGAAAAAAAATAACACACGTTGGATTTGCCCCAAACCTGCCCTACGTTAATAGTAGTCAATACACAGTGAAAAGCATATTTGTAAAGTACTTCAACCACAGTTCATTAAAAAAGAATGGAAAGGCTTTACACTATAAAGGCTGCCATCAGCCTATTGGCCTTTGAAGCAGACTGTTATTCCCACAGAACCTCAGGCATGCTATCTATTTAATATTTGAATCTCTCTTTCTCTAAACGAGGTGGTTGTCTCTCTTCTCAAGTAATTTTAGATGATGAAGGGAGAGGCTTCAGGCACCTAACTCAAGTAGGTGATGCTCAGAACAAACTTTATGCCTTCATTTAAAAATCTAGATCTATTATGATAATCAGCCACCCAAACATTATGCAGCATGTAAACTGTATATTGATGTTAACAAAGCATTAAACTCTTGATTCAATCTGCAGTTTGCATGGTAACAAAGTTCAAGACTAAAAACAGCACAATGGTAAGTCAGAAGAGAGAGAGAGAGAGAGAGAGCAGCAGCAGCAGCAGCAGCAAACATTCAGAGAAGAGAAACAAATCAGAATATATATAAATATATATATCTATATATATAGCCTGTCACCTGACCAACCAGCCGTGCAATTAACGCCATGCGCATTTGGTTACAGTCTGACCAATGAAGATGCAGGTATGATTCAGCGATCTGTTGAACTGCTGATTTTCTCACACTTCTTTTCTGCTCTTCAGTTAGCTCAACATATAGTGGTAGCACAGGTAAATCCTGCCCAATCTCATCCAAAGAAGATATGTTTAAAGTAGCAGGGAAATTCTGATCAAACTCTGGAAAAGAAGATGCATCAGTCTCATATTTCAATTCAGCATCTGCCTTCATTTCAGCTGAATCTTCATCATCCATACGAAGAAGAGAAAGTGCTCTATTGGAAGAAGTCTTGACATCTATACTGGGAACAATGTCTTCCATACCACCCAGAACATCCCCTTCAGGAGCTGGTTGCTCAACAGCAGAAACTGACAGAACTTCTATTATTTTATCATCACTTTTGGTGTTAGACATTGAATGCACAGCAGCATTTCCAACAACTGTCACAGAAAGAAGCTTATTAGAAATAGAACCATCAAACTCAGCCATTGCAGTGCCAGTGTCCTCCGGAACAGGTGATGGCATTCCAACAGATACAGCAGGTCGTCGTGGATCTAGGCGACGGAGATCCTGAAAGGGTTAGCATTAACTTCCATTTGACTAAATGGAATTAAAAGAAAAAAAAAAAAAAAACCTAAATCTAGGAAAGGATAAACTATTTACGAAGCAACAAATGATGACAGACACAAGTGGTTACCCTTCTTGGGTCACGTTTGGAATCTGCAGCAAAATTATTGACAGTGGATGTAACAGACACTGATGAACTGGTTGTAGCAGCTGAAGTAAAGGGCAATTGTGCTGTGGGAACAGGAGAGTGCAAAGAATTTGTTGGTGCAGGAGGTGGCACAACTTGAGCTGGACTATTTACATAAACAGCTTGTTCTGTTATAGGCAATATCCCAAGCCTTGTTAATGGTGCAGGACTTCTAGGCAAGTGCCTCATATTTGTGATGACAATATCAGCCAGAAGATCAGGATGAATTTTTGAAATAAGAATTTCAAGAGATTCAGCACCTCTTTCTCCTTCAGCAAGCAAAGCACCAATCATTGCAATCATTTGCTCAACAGGAGTTAAATTACCATCCGAAAGTGGAAAATTAGGAGATTGTCCATTAACAGAAGCAAAATGCTGCCCAGAATCATTTATTTGAGTGGCTGATATTGAATGGGAATTGGGACCAGAGTGAATACGCTTGGAGGCCATTTCAAAACTATTTGTTAGTTCTTCATTATCATGAGACATAGATCTTTTCTTTGATACATCCCCTAAAACATATGCTTGGCTTGATGATTGATCATCCTGACAAACATAGTGTTTACCATGAGAAACTGGTAAAAGCTACCAAGAAATAACTCTTACCACTGAGAGAAACTTATTACTACTATTATGTACTAAACAGTTTTTTTTTTTTTTTTTAATATCATTACCCTGCCTGACTGAGTTTCCCGTGAAGCACGCTCACTATTTTTTATCATCTTTTCAACCTGTCTGATGACATGATCAGCAGCATCCCCAGCATTCATTGCTCGTAGAGCTCTAAGCAATCTGTCTCTCGACTGATCATCAAAAACAACACCTAAATTGTCAGGTAGAAGAACACTGAACAGCCTCTAAAGTTCATAATTACTGGCCTTATAGGCCTAAGTTTCATACAAGCCAGGAGTTGTCAACAAAACCTTTGTAAACCTTTGTAATACACATTTCCATTGACTTTTTAACCTTTGAATAATAACTCCACCAAGAAAGCAATCATCGTCTAGAGGGAGGATAATAAAATAATTATAAAATCCAAAGTAATAGAAAACACTGATATTTGGATGCCAAACTCTTACTAATCTGTATTATATAAATAACAAATTAGTTACTACAAAACATCATTTGCTCCTGTAATTGGTATCTGAATTCTCCAAAAATTATAAAAAATTACCTCTATAATAGCTGGATAAGTACATCTCAGGAATCCCATAAATGCAGTTCTCAAGGAATACTGAATACTTGCGGTATGACATCCCCTCACCGTCTCAAAGTTTGGATTAAAATCGAGAAGTGCAGAAAGAACAGTGCCATAGTGGAGGGGTCTCTTCCTTGCTATGGCAGCAAGACTGTCAAACAAAAAAGGGGATTGGTTATAGCAAAACAATAATAATAGTAGCTCTAGCAGTGGAAAAAGAATTCAAATTCCTCACAACCGAACAAATACAAGAATGAAAAATTAATAGCTGAGATCTATAGCTATTCCAAGACAAAATAAAAAGTCAGAATTATACCAATCTCAACGTCTAGAGTGAGACATCTTGTTAGTTGTCACAATCAATCACAAATCCATATTAAGGTTAGCTTTTTATACCAATCTCAACTATAGGGGTAGCACAACAGAACAATTGTGAGGAAAATCATTTCTGATTCACTCCTCCTCGAAGCCCCACTTTGATATAACCATTATTTAGCTAACAAACCCCCCTCACACCACCCCTCTTTTCTCTATCAGTGATAGAGCTTTTAAGAAGAATGTAATCAGATGTAACCAAGCCTGAAGGAAACCAGAAAAACAATTGCACACCATAAGAACACTAGAAAACTAAAGCAACACATTGTAACTCCAAAACAAGATAACTTAAAAGGGACTACAATAAATATTTGGAGACCTTCACAACAAAGAAGAAAAAAAACCATTGGTTAACCATCCATTATTGACATAAATATCTGGTTTAATCACTATCTTTCACCTAAAAGATAAATAACCTTTCCCCAAATCAACTATTCATGTCAATGCTCCTTGTCTCCAACATTTTATAATTTGCTCTAGTAAACACTGCGGCAAAACCAAGCTTTCTACTGACTGTTAACTTTACTTTCCAATAAAGTTCTCTATAGATCAAGCTAGTTCCCACATTCATCCACGTTACATCAGTAGAGCAAACATTTCTTTAGAATCGTGATTGAACTGTCATCAATAAACCAACATTTAGCAACAAATTCTTAACTCTTCAGTAGGATAACCAGAAATAAAGAAAGAAATAAACCATAGATACAACAGCCAGTGACAGCAAATACTTCACTCTGGTGTGGTTACCAACAGAGCATGCTTAGCAAAAATATAATACTTAATTCAACAACCATGATATGTTATTACCATAAATAAACTTCTCTTTTCAGCTATTTTTAATTTTAAACATAAAAGAACTCAATATTAGAACTTGACCATATCTCATGACTCATAGATACGCCCATATCTCTTAAAAATTTAGTCAATTCAAAATCCAAAATTCTAGGTTTCTTAAAACTATTGCAGGACCTGAGACACATTCATTATACAGACCACATGATAAATAACATGCATTGGGGTGCAAAACCCATCCCCATCAGTGCCACCAGCAAAGAACAAGAGCAACCAAACACTATTGGCCTCCCAACATCTTAACAGTCAATTGTCACAATCATTGTTATCATCGCAACCTCCACCATCAGTTTGGTCACCATCACCCTAAATGCTTCCACACAAGACACCCTTTTTAATAATAAATTCGAAGAACAATGGATTTTAAAAAAGCCATTTTAGTTTTTTCTCTTTATATATTTCTAGTTTCTCAACCAGAAATGCAAACCAATAATTCAAATTCAACATACTCGGACTAGGCAGGCTAAGATACAACTTTATGAATAAAATCTGCCTTGCTAATGCTCAAATGGAACATCATATACACAACTGGTAAGAGGAGAGAGAAAGAGAGGCCTTCTTCCTTGTGCTTTTTTTACTCCATTATATTTGTTAACAAACAGAAAGAGAATGTCCACACAAGGTGAGCCAACAGAATATGATCCCAAAACAAAAATGAGGAAAAGAAAGGGAAGGTTCCATATGCTTTACAGGCAATTAAAGCAAACATGATCCTAAATGATGGGAGCATGTATTTCAAGCAGTTAAAAAATGAGAGAAACAATAGAGCAAATCCTTAAACAACTCAAGCCCTCAGCAGAAGTAAAACTAATACAATATGAATCTCTCCTCCTTACCAAATGATTGACTCCTAATAACATGCTATTGAGATTAGTTCACCATATTCAACAAGGCTTGCATTTCAAGAGCACTGTTAAATTTTTGAATAGGTCAAGTCACATCTAAAAACATATTCCCCACTCTTTTAACTCATGCTTTTGATGATGCATAAAGTAGTCACTTTGTTGCCAACTAGTTAAATCACTTTCCCAAAGAAATACTTAAATGGAACACCATTTAAACATCAGTGACTCAAGCAACTTCAGACCTTGAACACTATGACTCCATGGTTATTTTAAGTTACATAAAACACTCTCAAGTTAATAAATAGAGACATCGATTAAAATAAAAGTCAAGGAAACTAGTTCAGGTCAGTATTATTGAAACATATACACATAAGATATTAGGGAAAATAAAAAGGTCATTATTACTGTAAAAGTAACTCAACAGATGACAGTAATTACAACCCAATAAAAATCTTGGGGAGAAAAAAAAGGAAAACAATACATTCTAATAGCAACAATGGAAGCAAATAACTCAATTTTTTAATGGCACATTAGCCTCCAACTTCACTGATAACTAGAGAAACTTAACCAGCAATGTAGCTAAAGCAGGTATTTAGTCATGCGCAGCCATTGCATCTACTGCTTCAAGGGAATCACATAAAAAAGTATCACTAAGAATCAGAAAACTTTATGTTTTACTCTTTGATTTCATTGAAACCCTGAAGAAATAACCGTAACTTGGTAAAAACCATGCCCTTATAGCCAATAGGCTTGTCTACCAACATTCTATATATATCCAATCAATACACAGAAGGCTTCAGCACACATAAAGACCAACCAACAGATGCAACATCACATAAATAAGAATCTTTTTAACCTCTTTCAAAAGTATCATTCAAAGTTCCTCATGGTTCCAACCACCATAAAAAGTCTAAAATTATTTCCATGTTGAAACTGATATAAGATGCCTTAAATAATTTTCAAGTTCATGCCTAAGTATATCATAGAACCTAAGTACATATCACACAGGGAAGCAACATCTCAATATTGTCAATAAATTACAGTACAACAATTTTGACAGAGTTCAAGGAATTTTATCTTTTTGGCATATAATATTTTCTACATTTGAAGTAAAGTTTAGTATTTTCTACTTATAAACAACCATACTAAATTCAATAAAGGCTTTAAAAGCAAAAACATGTTTCTTTGACCATTTCAAAGCCTCTTTATTCTTGATCATTCTGGACAGTTAAGTCCTCCAGATATTCAATTTATAACACAATATCACCCATCTTTCCTAGCTGCTAGGTATCCCATGATGTAAACTATTAGGATCTCAACTTCAATGCAGATGCTATTCTTTAAGTAAACAAAACAGTGAATGTCTTCTTGCATAACCACCAACCATGTATGCAAACCTGCTCAACATACAAAAGATGGTGCAACCTGCAAACTTAACTGCACTACATTCTTGCCAAATGATTATTTACATGCAAAACAAATGAACTGTGTATTCGTAGCAATGGACCGACAGCAAGCCAGAAGAACACACCATCTCATCAAACAAAAATTTCGAACAATTTTCTAAACAAGCTTGTGATAAACAAGATTAAAGTTTGTCTTTCAAATTCTGAAATCTCTTCTAATTCTCTTTGTTTCTGGCCAAAAGAAAACATTTTCTATTGGTAAGTTGTCAATAAACATAATACATTTTTCACCTATATCATAAAGGTTGGAGTTTAAAGTGATATAAAGATAGAAAACGTTGCTAAGATTAAAACTCAGAGGAAACTAGGCAGTTTTGATGACAATGGTACAAAATTGATTATGATGCAGTCTCTCTTTTGAAAAAAAAAAAAAATACCCGTACAATGCCAAGCCATAGAAAAATGTACTTTTGAAAACAAAAAAAGAAAAAATAAATAAAATTGAGTTATATATTAATATTGGTTTGAAATGCTTAAAATATACCATTCCATGGATAACAACCTAGAACCACTTGCCCTAAGCAAAACCCTTACATGTAATCAAAATGCTTGCCTTTATGCAGTTAGAAACTGGGTTGAGACATGACAGGAAGTGTCATTGATTACACTGAAAGATTTTCTTGGATGGCAACAAGTTTTGCATCCAACCACTTCGGTGCCCATGCACTACAATGTATTTCAAAGAACTAGGTCAACAAAGGGCCAATCAATTACCTAAAAAGAGAAGTAATTACAAGAAAAAGGCTTTTAAGCCAATATCCGAACAGCTGAAGAGCTTGCAGAGAATGTAGTCTTGTTGTTGACCATAAAACCAACAAACTAAGCTCCATGAATAGAATGCAGCATCAAAATAATAAGTATAACAAAAACTGGAAACATAGCAGATTTAGCAAAATAATCCAGTTAAAAAAAGAATTTTGATTATTAAAGTATTTAATGTGCATCAACTGTTGTAAAATAACCAATACATTTTAAAGTAGCTTGCACATTTTCAGCTGTACAAATATACAGCAGAAACCCAAATAATAATATGATCTCCCTAATAGTTTACTGCATTGCCTGATCACCAAGTTTCTCAGCACAAGTTGGCTGGCCATTATATGCATTGCTTGACCATTCCTATCATTGGCCAATGGTGCTCCATAGTACACATAAATGAGAACATTGTCTCCCTGTAACTCCCAAATCTGACCCAGCAATGCTGCAGTATCCAAGGCCATTAACTCCTCAAAAGAGAGCCGGATAGCATGCTGCAATGGTATCACAAACAAGCAGTTGAACTTGTACTACAACCTGTTTCCAAGCTTCAGCAATCCCTCCAAAACTTTTAAAGATAGTAAAACAGAGGGCAATGCTAAATGCAACGCAGTCCCCATATTATAAAATTTAATATTAATTGATCAGATATGGACAGTAAATGCAATCAATAAGTTTGCATATGGAAAAGCAGCATTACAAAACACTGTCATCATCTAGCTTGAAAGTAAGTGCTCTTCAGATATGACAGGGTATAATATCTTCTTGGACTCAAGATAAATAAAACGGAGAGCACAATGAAGATGCAAATAAAGCTCCCAGCTCTAACATTAATGGGAAAAGCAAAGGCAATATGGACAGCATTCTTGACCAAATGAGATTTGATGCCAATGCTTATCAACTCCAAAACAAACAAAACAGTTTTTTTTTTTTTTAACTCCATTCAACCATTATATGTCCTATCTATGAAGCTAAATAAACAAAAAAAAAAAAGTAAGCAAAAACATAAAGCTTTATGACCCCCCTGACAATTTTAACTTCACATTTCCAGATTTTATCAAAAACTATTCACAATAACGATGCAACCAGAAAGAGAACAAAGAAAACCATAAATTCAGAAGAGAAAGGCTCATAAACTGTAGAACAATAAAAAATATGTACCGGTGACAGAATACTCACCAATTGATAACAGTGATTGTTACAGAGCCAGGGAGACTACCGGCTGATTGCAAAATGTCCAGTAAAACAAAAAGAGTCCTGTTTGCATCTGATGTTAGTGCAACGGGATCCAAAATAGGATAACCACCACTCAACCACGATACATTAAAAGTCCATCTACTCCCTCTGGTAGCTAGAGAAACATTAAAAGAAATAAGTTTCCAGGGAACCAGCAGCTAGAATATATCAATATGGAAGTTCTAAGAATGGCATAAAAAATGGAAGTCCTACAAATGACCCAAAAAGTCAAACACAGTGTATGGACCTTAAACCAAATCACGTCCTAGAGAAGTTTGGAGCCCTTAACAATTGGAATGCAGTACCTTCAACAAATTTTTCAGAATCAACGTTGTCAAATGTTAAAAGTAAGACATATGTCTCCAAAAATTTCAGCGCCAGCAACTTTGTCCCAACTGAACCAGGCTACAAATTTAAATCAAAGAAACATTGATTGCACATGATTAGCAAGTTGAAAATATCAATAGAAAGAACTAAAATTAAATAATTCTAAATAATCCTCAATAGACAGAACTAAATAAATTTACAGAAGAGTTACAAAAGTGAGGGAAAAGAAATGGACGTGTATAACCATCAAACAAAAACCACAATCAACCTAAGATTTAAAGCCACACCACCTCAAACAGATACAAAACCTTTCTCTTGAATCCGTCACCACCTCAAGATAAAGCATTTAATTATTTGTCTAATTCTCACCTGATAAGTATTAAGAAAGAAATACCCAAAAACTTATGGCTTGTCATTTTAATCACACTTCTCATAGAAATAAAATAACTTTCTAATGTACAGTTTCTCTATATTGTAAACATGGACATAAAAGAAGCCTAATATCCAGTAACCATTTCTTACTGTTAACCGTAAGAAGGTCAACCTACTCAAAAGCCACTCCTTTTAGCAAGTCCACCCACCCACCCGTTTTCCCCAAGGGAAAAGCATAAGGAAAGAAAAAGAACAGACATATCCAATATTATAAAATGAATGAAGGCCATCAGAATAAAGGTGGTGTTTATAAATCATTAAAATTTTTCAACCAGTTGAAATTTTTAGCTTACAATGATTTAAGATTTCAACTGTGTTTGGTCACCCATTTTGGGCACCACTTAATCAAAAATTCTACATGAAACCTGCCAAACTTGTTAATTAGTTAAAACTTATATTTTAATTAAATTTTCTTTTATGCCATTTTTTGTAACTCTTGTTAGATGTGAAATCTCTATTAAAATACGTCTCTTTTTTTCAAGAAACTCAATAAAAATATATTTGATATAAAAAATTTCTACAAAAAGTGAAAAAACCAACCAGTTTTCATAGAATTAATTCAGTGCTAAAAATTCAACATCTAATATTTCAATTTATCAAACAGTATCTAACTTGGTCAATATATTACAACACGTCAACAATTGAAAATTAGCCCACACTTGCTTAGAATTTGGAAAGCCAAAGTAAATATGTCATATATACCTCCAATGCAATGGAAAACACACCTTCCTTGAACCTAACAATCCACATCCATAGTTCTTCGAGCCACTGGTCAACTTTACCATGCTGTTGAAACTATAATTTCCCAGAAAAAATTGAAAAATTTTAGGTAGAGGTAAAAAAACCAGATAGTTTGAGAGATTAATCAAATAAGAAAATATAAGAAGGGAGATAAAGGAATCATATCATCATTTTTTGGAGTTATTTAATTTACGAATGAAAAGACACTGTCACTAAGTGATTAAACATATTATAATGCACTCAAAATAATCAGAAAGTAGCAACATAAAACAAGCAGCAATCTTTAATAGTTCAAAACACATATGTTCAAAATCCCAAAGCATGACACTCCAATTATGCATGGAAGCATAAAATAATATAGCACGGAAATATCATTAAAAAAAAATCTGACTGCGTTAGGACTACATGTTTACTTAAAAGGTAGAAAGTAACCTGTAATGCCGTTTCTTCCAAAACACTGCAGAAGAAATGTGTGCCACTAACAACAGATTGCCTCACAACATCGGAGTCAACATCCCTCAAAAACGCTACAAACACAGGTACTATCATAGTAGAATGCTCCATCGCTTTTAATGCAATATCTTCAATTATCCTTTCAACCATTGACAAAAAAAAAAAAAGGAACAAAATCCCAGCTACAACTTTAGGAACCTAGCAACATATAATCAGAAGACAAAGCATCGCAATCCTTCCTAAGCAATTAGATCAGTAAAATTATAAATTTAGTTTTTTTATCAAAACTAAAAAACGAAGCAGTCAAGCATTCAGCGGCAGGATTTAAAGAAATTGTAAAGAAAGAATACGAAAAGAAAGAAAGAAAGAGCAGAATTAGGGTTTGAAACTCACTCGACGAGAAATTTCCTAACGAGGCTGTAAGGCGAACGCTGGAGGTCAGCTAGGCAAGGGAAGAGGTCGGCAGCGGAGGAAGAATCGAGAGAGGAAAGAATATCCTTGGCCTGTTTAAGAGACGAAAGCTTCACCGCCAAATCGGCGTGGTTATTCGCGGCGGTGAGGAGAGAGAGAGCTTGGTCTCTAGAATCAGCAACGGCCATAGCTTCGACTTCGACTTCGACTTCGGCTTCGGCTTCGGCTTCCCCTGGAGAATTTCGATCGATCTTGGGTGGGAGTCGTTGTAAAGGGGAAAAGCGTCGGGGTTTTGAGGGGTAAGGGGTTTGGAGTCGAGGGAGGAGCATATGAAAAATTTTAACGAGGCGCAGAGAGATACCGAGGAACAAATTTTTCCAAATTTTGAAAAAAAAAATTTTTTTATTCTTTTGTAAATGGGTGTCTCGTGTGAGAGAGGTTGAAATCTCGTTACAAGGAGATAGGGTCGAAGATTCGGAATGCGCTTTTGAAAATCGAAAGTGGGTTTATAAGTTGAACGTTTTGTTTATTTATGTACTTCGTTTGCCAAACGAGTCGCTAACATGCATCTGTGGCAAATTATGCCCCTTTTTTTTTTCTTGCTCCGTACGCTTCCAAATGCATCCATATTTTTTACACTCTTTTTTTTTTTAATTATCTTTAGATAAAATTAATTAATTATTTTTTATCTCAATTTTAAATTTTTGTTGAATATATATGTTTAATAAATTATATAATTTATTGGATATCCAAATAAGTTATATAACTTACTAACTTATCAAATTTTACACTTAAAATTTAAAAAAATATATATCAATTGAGAAAAAAATCTCATATTCTGAAAATCTTTTACAATATTGCAAAAAAAAAGAATGACTTATTTCAAATAATTATAAACTCATTTATAAATTTATAAATAAAGATATAGGTTTTTAAAATTTTTTTTATTCCAAAAAATTTTTGAATATCCGAATCTTGAAACTTTTAAAAGCTTTTAGATTTATAAATCTTAAAACTTTTAAAATTTTCTAAATTTACAATTTTGAAACCTTAAAAATGTGAAGGGATTTAAGAAGGGATAATTAAGTAATTTTATTTTAAAATAATTTTGAAAAAAATGTTAAGAGAAAAAAAAATGCATTTAAAAGCATCTTGATAAAATATATAAAAAAAAAAGAAAGTTAAGATATTCATAAATAATAAATTAAATTAAATCGTAGCCACTTTCAACGAAATTAAAGATCATTTAACGGTATTAATGATTTTTTTTTCCTTTAAAAATCATCACAAAACAAAAAAAAAAAAGACTCAAAATAGTGCATGCAACCTGATTTTTCAACAGCGAACTTGAAAATGTAAAGATATTAATATTTCAGTAATTTGAAGTGTAGTTTGATTAAACAACCTCAACGTAAGAGATAAAAATAAAAAATATATAGTAATACTTTCTATTTCTTTATTTTATGCTTCATTTGAATAGTCTTGGATGTAAGATGGAAAGAGTCCAGTGATGGATGATCTATATAAAAGGAAAGGAATTCTTTAACATGATTGAAAATGTGCAGAACTAACTATCTTTTGGAACATCATCAAATGCTGAACTCATTAGTCTTGATTCAACTGCATCAGCAAGCAATTGCAGTTCTCAATCTGCAAATGGTTCAAGACAAGAAAGCATCTCTTAGTAACACTAGAAAAAAGTACATACATTAAGAGATGTTACTTTGCCAACCAGAATGAAGTAACGGGAAAGAAAGACCTGACATAAAAGATAATTTTCAGACCTTAATGAGATGAGCTGCTTTCGAACTCTCGTGATCCAATATAGACATGTGCAACATGACTTATTTTAGGCCAATCTTCACCTGTATCCTTCTTGCACCTCTCTTCCAGAGTTGGACATTCTAGAATAGATAAATGCTGAAGGGAACCAAGAGACTGCAGACCACTAGGGAGGGAAGTTAGATTATGACAATCTGATAATGCCAAAGATCTGAGTGAGGTAAGCCCTGATATGCATTCTGGCAAAGCCATCAGACCGGGACAGCTTCGAATTTCTAGATTCTGCATTGAGGTGACATATTGTAACCCCTCGGGAAGACATTTCAACTCTTGACAATTCAAAATTGATAAACTCTTAAGAGCAGACAGACGTTGGAAACTGTCAGGTAGAGATGCCAAATTTGGACAGTACATTATTGTTAAGTACTCAAGGACCGTCAGAAATTGCAACTCCACTGGTAAGAACTTGAGATTACTGCAGTTCTCAATTGACAATGATCGAAGAGAGCGCAGGCCTTGTATACCCTCTGGCAAGGAAATAAGACTAGGACATTCAATTATCTCCAGAGACTCCAAGGAGGTGAGGTTTTGCAATCCTTGAGGTAATGAATGTAGCTCTTCACACCAGCAAATTGCTAATGATTTCAGATTGATGAGTTTTCCTAAACTTGGAGGGATGGAGTGAAGCTTTGGACAAGAGCTAATCTTAAGAGACATGAGAAGAGGATTGTTTTGGAGCAGCTTCTCCAAGTAGAGCAAGTGCTCTACAAATTCATCTATCACAAGGATGCTTAGAGAAGTTAGGTTCGATGCCGACCTTAGTACCATTTCATTGCAACTGTGTAGCTCCAGATGCCGAAGAGATGGCATCCATGGCATGTTTTGCAACCTGAAACATTTTTTGAGTGTTAATTTGACCAGAGAAGGGAATTCCTCTCTCCTGTTGAAACCCCACCAGAATTCTAAAGAAGGGAAATCTATTAGTGCTAGCTCTTTCAATGAAGGGAACGGTCTACCAGTGCCTTCACCATAGAATTCTGCTCCAATGTTTCCCACTGCATCCATCCCTTGCAAGGAGAGGACCTTAAGGAGGGGAAGTTGACCCAACAAAGGGAGATATTTACATCTCCTGCAGCTAATCAATGTGAGTTCAATTATATTTGGAAGTTTATGAACATTCATCCATCTAGGCAAATAGATTCCTTGGTAACCTCTAATGGACAACTTCTCCAGATTTTGATGTGGTTGGAGGCAATTGAGAACTTCTAACATTTCATCATTAGCAAAATTCCCATTTAGGCCATTAAAGTCACTTTCCCAACACAGACTCAAGCATTGAAGGTTTCGCTTTCCTATCAAGTGAGCTTCCGTTGCCTCCGTTGCATCCCTTACATTCTGTAACTGTCTTATATAAAGCTCTCCACCAAGGTTTAGATTTTGCAGCTGGTTAAGGTGTTGACCGGCATCCTTTCCCACAATAAACATAGACAATGTTCGAAGGTACTCAAGTTTTCCTATGCAAGGTGGCATTGTAATTAGTCTCTCACAGCCACTTATCATCAAATGTCTCAGTTTATAAATTTTGGTTATGCCACTTGGTAGTTCAGTGAGATTATAGCAACCTGAAAGGTTCAACACTTGTAAGTTGCGAAGGCTGCAGATGCTTTCAGGTAAGTTTTCAATATGGGTGCTAGAGATGTCAAGATATCTCAAAAATATGGCAGAGGAAATTGAATCATGCAACTTTTTGATGCCACTACCACTTAAATCCAGGACCCGCAAATGTCTAAAACTTGAAAATATTCCTCCGGGAACTTCTCCAAGGTCACCTTTTGGGAGCAATAAGATGAGGGATCGTAACTTTGTTGCTGCATACAAAGCTTCTGGGACTGTATATAAGCTGAAATTACAAACCACTGTTGAATGACGAACTTCAGATAGATCTTCTGTTACACTATCACGCTCCAGCATCTTGAATTCATTTCCCACTATTGACTGTGCAAGATCATGAATGAGATCATGCATTTTACAATCAGTTATGTAGCCACTTTCAGTCTTGTGAATATCTTGAAAAAAAAACATCCACACTAGATCATCAAAATATTCATTTCCAAAATATTCTAGCGACCTTCTTCCTTCTGGTGATTGAATTAAACCTGCTGCAATCCACAACTGGATTAACTTCTCCCGTTTTATTATGTAATTTTTGGGAAATATTGCACAGTATGCAAAGCAGAATTTCAAGTGTGGTGGTAAGTGACTGTAACTCAATCTTAAGGCAGGTAAAATTCCATTTTCACTTTGAGATACATCCCAGAGGTCACTCTCTTGGACAACCAACCACTCTCTTTCTTCTCTTTTGAATCGCATTAGACTTCCCAAAGTCTTTGCTGCTAAAGGCACACCTGCACACTTCTTGACAATTTGCCTACCAATAGGAAACAAGTTCTGGTGCTCCTTCTCATTGTTGCCAAAAGCTCGTTGCTTGAACAAAGACCAGCAATAATCATCAGATAGACCTTCCAATTGATGTGTGTATGTTGATTCCATTATCAATGCCACTTTTTTACTACGTGTAGTGACGATGATTCTACTTCCTTCCACACCACTCCTTAGTGACATTCTTAACTTCTCCCATTCGCTGTCATCTTCATTCCACACATCGTCCAACACCAGCAAGTATCTCTTCCCAAGTAGCAATTCTTGTAGTCGAAACTGCAATACATCCATCCCTAAGATGTCACATCTATTTTTACTGGCAGATTCTATGATGGAGACCATGATTTTTCCTACATCAAAATCATCACTGACACAGACCCACATCTTCAAATCAAAATGTGCTGCAACTGTTTCATTGTTGTAGACTAACTGAGCAAGCGTTGTCTTACCAAGACCACCTAAACCAACAATGGAAACAACTGAAATATCCCCCAGAGTTGAATTATTGCTTGAAAGCAATTGGTCTATTATCCTACCTTTATCCTCTTCTCTCCCAAAAACTTCTGATTCAACTATAAATGACCCAGTTTGCCTCCTCCCTCTTCTTCTGCTACCTCTATAACTATTAGCATCTCTCAAATTGAAACTAGACTTCTCTTCAGCTAACAATTCTAATGTCTCCTTGATCTGCTCTAATCTAGGTAACAAATTGACACAACCGGCTGCCTGTACCAGGGAAGGAATAAAGGAGCGTACCTGTTCAGCAAAGCTACCCTGATTCCTAGATTGCATAGCTTCAAGAGAAAACTCATCAAGCAAGTCTTCCATCTCGTAAGCAACTTCCTTAAGCTCAGCTAGCCAAATTCTCAGAGCTCCATTGTTCAATTGCTGTTCTTCTGCATCCGCAAGCACTGCTTGTATCACATACAAGGTTCGCTGAAGCTTCCTAACCTCTTTCTTGAGGCCAAGTCTGCTAGCAATCTGTTCTAGTAATGAATTGGCCAACTTGTCAAAGACCACCTGTAGCAAAGGTGATACAATTATTTCCGCCATTGACAGCGGTAGTGAAGAAACAGAGGAAAGTTTACAATGTTATAGATAAATGGAGATGATGAATCTTAATGATGATTGCTCATGTTTGGTTGCTCTCAAGAGAAGCGGAGACTTTTGGTCGGAATTTCAAGACTTCATGAGCCGCCATTGCTGTCCGGTTTCCCGGGTACTTCCAAATAATTGTCCTGTTAAAAGAATTTAAAAAACAAAAAAGCGAATTTCCAACTATGCCCTCATTGACGTGATATAATTACAGACCTTTTAACGGACACGATTACATCTGTAACAGACGGTGATACTTCAATTTTAAATCTTCAATAAAAAATCAGATCTAGGATTAGGGTTTGGGTTAGCGAACGAGGGGAAAATCCGAATATGGAAGGCTGGGACCCGAATACGAAGTCGACGTTGACCCAGATCCCGCTGCTGACGATGAAGGCGGGCCCCAGAGACGGAGTGGCATGGACTCAGAGGCTGAAAGAGGAGTACAGGGCTCTGATCGCCTACACGCAGATGAACAAGTCCAACGACAACGATTGGTTCCGGATATCCGCAGCAAATCCCGAAGGGACACGTTGGACCGGCAAGTGCTGGTACATCCATAACCTTCTCAAGTACGAGTTCGATCTCCAGTTTGATATTCCCGTTACTTATCCGGCCACTGCTCCCGAGCTCGAGTTGCCCGAACTCGATGGCAAGACTCAGAACGTGAAATTTGATTTATGGTTTTCTGTTTTGCTAATTGCTTGGTTTGGTAATTGTTTTTTGTTTGGCAGATGTATAGGGGGGGGAAGATTTGTTTGACCGTGCACTTCAAGCCACTTTGGGCAAAAAATTGGTATGCTGAATTTTAGGTTTTCTCTTTGTTTGTTAATGTTAGTGATTTTGATCCGTTGAATTTTATGTTCTCGTGATATATTTCTGTATTGAGGAAATTAGGGATATGGAAAGTAGAAGAATTTAACTTGATATTTCATGTGCTTGTAGTTTGCAATTACTAATCTAGCTCGAGTTTTTAGGGGAAATGGCATCCAAAATCTCAATGGAAGTGACTCAGATTATGTAGTTGGTTGATGTATTTATGAACAAAATGTAACCTTTGATCAAGTAGAGGAAGTCTAAATGACATTGGCTTGGAACTATTCATAATCTCTGTAGGAAAAATTCCATTTAGGTATAATAATCATCCTTGAGCTATTGCCCAATTTTCAATTTACATTGTTGAATGAACAAATCATTTGTCCTTTTCGACAGCTTGGGGCACTACTTTCAACATTTGTCCAATGCAGGCAAATAATTAACAGTGATAGTTCTTGGTAATGCAACCTAGTGGGTAGCAGCAAAACTAGATTGAGTTGGATTAAAATTGTAGAGAAAATAGTAACTGAAGTTTGATGTAAATCTAGAGGAAGATGTAGAAAGGCAATGCTAATCGAGCCATAATGAGTAAATGTTGAAAGGGAGACTTTAATCGGATAGTACTATGCAACATTGAAGTTTAATGGTGCAGCATGCTTCATTCTTATTTAACTCAATTAAGAGGTGGTGTGCATGTACATGGAATGAGAAATGGATGTTGAAGGATCTAATTGCTCAACCTTTTGAATTAACTGGAATTCAGCAATAATCTAAGGATAATTGGTGTCATAACCCTTCTGGTTTTTGCACTTATTTGTATTGTTTCTGCTGGAATTGTTGGTGCTGCATGCTTCATACTTCTTTAACTCAATTAAGAGGTGGGGTACATGTAATGAGAAATGAAGTTCAGGGGTCTGATTGCTCAACCTTTTGAATTAACTAGAATTCGGCCATAGTCTAAGGATAATTGATGTCATAATCCTTTTGGTTTTTGCACTTATTCGGATTGTTTCTACTGGAATTGTTGCTCAAAAGTTCTTTCTTCTCTGATCTTGTTATGCAGTCCTAGGTTTGGTATAGCACATGCACTTTGTTTGGGTCTTGCTCCATGGCTTGCTGCAGAGATTCCCATTCTTGTGGATTCTGGTATGATCAAGCATAAGGATGACGTGGTGGCAGCCTCATCTAATGAGTCCTAGTATTTTCTGATTTTAAAGGTATACCTTGAGTTTCAGAAGTAAACGCTTAGGCATAATTACAAGATTTACAGGATGTCTCTAGAAAGGGTCAATTTGATCTGTCCTATGATCAGATAGATAATATCGAAACTTCTTGACCTCTTATTTTTGAAATGCAAATAGGATCTAATATTATTTTTTGAATACATTTGCAATAATCTTTTATTTATATATTTATCTTTCCGCAGAAAAATGAAAAATGTGTAAATGTTGGGTAAGGAGCAGGTACCTAATCATACCTATGAACCTTCTGGACGTTTCCTTTCTTTTCTTTTTCATTTTTTAGAGTAAAATACTGAAAAGGAGTTCAAGGGCTAGCCTGGGCCAGCTTGTTGGGATATATTTCTTGCTGGGCTTAGCTGAACTTAGGCTTTTATACAAATTTTTTGTGTACTCCTAAGTTGGGTTGGGTAATAATCAGTAACAATTAATTGGAATTGCTTGAACAGCCCAATCTAGCCAATTTAAAGGCCCATCTCCACCAAGTGAAAAGTGTATAATTTTCGATAAATTCGTTTAGATTTATTGTTTTAGTAATTAGCATTTTCGACAGTTTCAAATATAAAAAGGGTATAATTTTATTATTTTGGCCATTGCTGCCAAATGTATAATATTTTGTTATTTTCTGGGCATTGCAGCCACCTCCTATAATTCTAGCTAGTTGCACTTTTAAATTTCTAATTTGCTTGGGGATGTGAAGTATATGACTATCACTAAGCTGAAGATTAGAAACAGTAGGTAATTCTGTTTTACTCAGGTTTGTGCCTCTTTTTATACCAAATCACGATGCAGAACGAATTACACGGTAATAGGTAGAGATGGGTTGATTTTTGTTCGCTCCGAATCTGATTCGATTATATATATATAATTAATTAATTAAAAAATAATTATATATATATAAGGTCGAATAGGATCGAATTTGTTTAGAATTTTATCTCAATTTTTTCTTTTTATCATTCGATTCAATACCTGATTTAAAAAAAAAAAAATCAATCATACGAGATCGGATCAATTTGAACTTCTCGGAGATGGATCAAACTGTCTTCCTTAATTCCAACCCCATATATAATCACATGTAGGCTGTAACCTGCAGCCTGTAGCCAATAGCTTAGGCATCATGTAAAGATAAATTGCTGAGTTTGATTAATAATTTGGTGATTAAATGAACTGTTCCAACTTGCCTTGCCCTCACTGAGGTTTTGGTATGAAAGATATTTTGTTCTGTCTGATACCAGACCAAAACTACTTGGAACATTTAAAACAGCAGACTTTAATAACATAGTAACTGATTGAGCACTCATTCAGGATCATGCAAAGGTAATCTAGAGAGTTGTAATCCTGACAGCAGCCCCCTTCTAGTTCCATATCATTAATCATTTTGCTTTTAGTTGAAGTATATCTGCAGCCGAAGTATCATTGATCATAATATTAAAGTATTTGATCATTCCATGAACTGGCCAGCTTCTAACTGGGGACGAAACAGATGCACAGATCCTACTGCATGCCTGCCGGGTGCTCCAAGCTTTTTGGAAAAGTTCTTGAAAGATATAGTAATTCGGGACAAGAAACTGGTTAATTTTTTGAACAGTATTGCAAACCACAGGTAAAGAATCAATGAGCGACAGCTTGTGCAGGATTCTTGGAATGCACTACAATCATGAACTAAAATGAAAACAAAGAAAATTTTCAAGCTAAAGCTTCCCTATTTGGAAAAACCCTAATCTTCACACTAAGCAAGATTTATAATCCATTAAGCACGACTCTGACTGCTAATTGGACATCTGTTATTGCTTTTGTAAAACACAATATTTCAGGTACTTATTCCATAGATTTTCAAGAGAAAAATGAAAATATTTACAAATTAAAACTAATTCATTATATTTTAGGCATATCCTTTAGCAACAAGGCAAGATTGTCGGATTAGATTTTTTAGTGATAGAACTTTGATTGAGATCATGTATCATCTCAAATGTGAAAATATATTTTTCATGTTTTAAGACTTGATTAGTTATAGGTACTAGGCCTATGAAAGCAATACAAATTAAGTAATAGAAATTAAACAACATTTCTCTGGCGCACCCTCCGTAGATCTTCTTCCATCTCAAGTTGCTCGATGGTGCAAAGCAAAACAGGTTTAACAGTAATTGTTATTGCAGATAGGAGCAAAGCAAAACAAAGCAAAGCTGCCCCACATCCTGAAAATGGAACTATAGTTGGCTGTCCACGATTTGTAAGAAAAGTTGTGGCGACCAGAGACCCTGAAATCTTAGAAAGCCAATCTCCATCACAAATCGCCGTACGTCGCCCACCCACATCCGATCTCTTTTTCTTATCGTATCTATCCATTTATCTCTACATTTGTGTAAGAAAAAAGAAAAAGAAATGGCCCTTAATTAACACAATTATCATCTAATAATGGCCAGAAGAGGTCCACGATATGACGTTGCCACTCTTTAGTTAGAATTTGATAGATCACACAGTATCTAAATGTAGACAAATTACAAGAATCAAAGGAACAATAGTAAAATGCTTCGATACTCTTTTTTTATTCTTGAATAGGAATTCTTTGTCATTATCCAACTTTATTTATGATAAAACCAAAAGGATAAATACATTATTTATTTAAACCTGTTAAAGGGTTAAACTATTTATCCGGACCTAAAACTTCATTCAAAATTTAAAAATATTTAAATAAAAAATTAAAACATGTTAAATAAATTTGAACACAAATTTTTAAATTTATTTAAATTTTAAATAAAATATTAAAATTTGAGTTCATCCGATTTTATTCAAATAAAATATATATGTATAAATTTTTATTTTTATATTTTAATTCTTTTAAAAAAATTTAATTTTTTTATATCAATTAAATTTAATTAATGAATTAAAATTTTATTTTTTTTATTTTAAGTCGAATTTAAAAAAAAATTTATATCTAAATGTATTCACCAATGAAACAAAACATATACATATGGCTAAAAGTAAAGTAATTTCACTAAAATTAAAAATTTAAACTTTATTTTTGATTGATAAAAAATCAATCCAAGTTTTAACAAATTGAAATCTCCCCTTTTCAAAACAATAAAAAAAAAATGTACGAAAAATCCGAAAGGAAATTAAATTCTTGTTCCCCAAACAAGTACTCGTCGCCTAACCATTGAGGAGGGGACCCTATAAAAGAACGAAGACAAAGGCAAAAGAAAGGAGTGTGGATAAAACGTGTGTTCCACCAGCCAATCAGAATTCAGAAAAAAAATCGCAATCCTCTCTCTCTCTCTCCAAATCCCATCCGCCAATCCTTTTATTTCCCAAGATTGGACCAATCATTGTTGATTTTCGGTAAATTTTTTCGTATGGACTGCATCTTGAACTTGAGGCCCTGACACTGTTCTTTACCATCTCTCCTCTGCATATTTTTTCATCCAAGCTATACCAATTCAAACCACAGGACTTTCTTTTCTAGGAAAAATTAAATACCCATTTAAGCTCGCACTCTGTTTCTCTCTTTAATTTGGGTTTTTGGGTTTTTATCTTTTGGGTGGGTTTTATATAGTGAGCTTTTCAGTTTTCAAAACCATGGCGGTTTCTTCGACTTTTTCCGGTGCTAACTTGGAGAGTTTGTTGGTGAAGTATTGTTCATCGTCTTCAGCTTCTTCTTTGCGGGCTCATTTTCCTTGTCAGCGGCAAATGAAGGCTTTTTCCAAGCCTAATGGTGGAAGGAAAGGTATGGTTCAGAGGAGTGGAGGAGTTAAATGTGAAGTTGCTCAATCCGACGCGGCTTTGGAAGGTGAAAGAATCGATTCTTCTAAGGCTTCTGCACTCTCCGCACTTCAACAGCTCAAGACTTCCGCTGCTGACAGTACGTTTTGCCTGAATTTCGTGTTATTCAGCTTTAGATTTGATTTATAAATTGTTATTTGATGAATGCGTTGCTTAATCTGATATAACTGAAAAGTTTCAATTTTTTTTTAAGCAGATTCATAATGTTTAGATATTTAGAGCAACAATTAAATAGGTGCTAATTGAGATTAAGAAACCAACAAAATAAATTATTAGATTCTTATATTTGGTATATTTCTTCTGTAGGAGATGAACAAAAATATTATTGCAAAAGAATTGTGGATATATTTTCTACTTACTATGTGTACAATTGCTTGCTTTTGCTTTTGTTAGTTGATGGAATGGGAAAAAAATCAAGCTTTTAGTCATGCCTTCAATATAAAACCTATTCCTTACTTAATATGTACATTGGAATTGTATGATGGAAACCATAATCAATTTCTCTTCTCTTACAGTGTAATAATAGCTAGTTCCTGAAGTTTTTGTTATGAATAAGAGGAAGGAAAGTGTCACCATGAAAAGACTCCTAGAATCGATTGTTGCTTGCATAGGTTCCCTACTTTGTGAACTTAGTTAACTTGACATAATTGTATGGCTTTAATGTCTGGAAACTTCTATATTTTAAGCAAAGAGCATTTGATATGATGCGTTCATCTTTAATTTAGAACTCAAAATATTTGAGTCCTTTTTCAGGAATTTAATTAAATGTACAAGGTTAATCCTTTTTGTAAAATATACATGTTAATTTTCATGTAACAACTGTACTACTGAAAATCTTGTGATTGTTCCATGCCAGGATATACAAAGGAAAGGAGCAGCATTGTGGTTATAGGGCTTAGTGTTCACACTGCACCTGTGGAGATGCGTGAGAAACTTGCCATTCCAGAAGCAGAATGGCCACGAGCCATTGGGGAGTTATGTGGCTTGAATCATATAGAAGAGGCTGCCGTCCTTAGCACCTGCAACAGGATGGAAATATATGTTGTTGCTCTCTCTCAGCATCGTGGAGTCAAAGAAGTAACTGAATGGATGTCAAAGGTACTTTACTCTTTGGACTCTATAGTTTGTGATATTTACTTCTATAAAATTAGTTTCACGAACCAATTTATGTGAAAACTTTAAATCTGGCAGTAGTTGTTTAGCTAACTACAATTTGGTTGCAGACTAGTGGAATCCCAGTTTCAGAGATTTGTGAGCACCGGTTTTTGTTGTACAACAAGGATGCTACAAAGCACCTCTTTGAAGTATCTGCTGGTCTTGACTCTCTTGTTCTTGGAGAAGGTCAAATTCTTGCACAAGTTAAACAGGTTGTCAAAGTTGGGCAAGGTGTTGTTGGCTTTGGAAGGAACATTAGTGGGCTGTTCAAGCATGCAATTACTGTTGGGAAGCGAGTTAGGACAGAGACTAACATTGCAGCTGGAGCCGTTTCTGTTAGCTCTGCTGCTGTTGAACTGGCTTTGATGAAGCTTCCTGAGTCCTCACATGCTACTGCTAGAATGTTGGTTATTGGTGCAGGAAAGATGGGAAAGCTTGTGATCAAGCACTTGGTAGCAAAAGGTTGCACCAAGATGGTGGTTGTTAACAGAAGTGAGGAGAAAGTTGCTGCAATCCGTGAGGAGATGAAAGGTGTTGAGATTATTTACAGACACCTTACAGACATACTGGCTTGTGCAGCTGAAGCCGATGTGGTCTTCACCAGTACAGCATCAGAAACCCCATTGTTTTTGAAAGAGCATGTCAAGGATCTCCCCCCTGCCAGTTCTGAAGTTGGTGGTTTGAGGCTCTTCATTGATATCTCTGTTCCACGGAATGTGGGATCATGTGTCACAGATGTTGATGGTGCACAAGTTTACAATGTTGATGACCTGAAGGAGGTTGTAGCTGCTAATAAAGAGGACCGACTACGAAGAGCAATGGAAGCTCATGCCATTATTACTGATGAATCAAAACAGTTTGAAGCATGGAGGGATTCACTGGAAACAGTTCCTACCATCAAGAAGTTGCGAGCCTATGCAGAGAGAATTAGAGTTGCAGAGTTAGAGAAATGCTTATCAAAGATGGGAGAAGATATCTCAAAGAAAACAAGGAGGGCTGTGGACGATCTCAGCCGTGGTATTGTGAATAAACTTCTCCATGGTCCAATGCAGCACCTGAGATGTGATGGTAGTGACATTCGAACTCTGAATGAGACCCTTGAGAACATGCATGCACTTAACAGAATGTTTGACCTTGAGTCAGATATATCTCTTTTTGAACAGAAAATTCGAGCCAAGGTAGAACAAAGTCAAAAGTGAGCACCAATATGGAATCTCTTACATTACAATAAATTACACTTCCTCAAAATGGAATTAGAGAACTTCCTCACATAGTCATGAGTGTTGGTCTGCTGTAATCAGGTAACTAATCAATTTGAGGTCCTTGTGGCGCATCTTTCAATTCATTAATTGGTGTAAGACACCATAGCTTGACTCTCATTTGGCTTCGCATTCCTACAGCACGTTTGTTAGTGGTCTTTCGGCTTTGTAGCATGCAGTATGAGGCGAGCTTGATTCGTGTATCAATTCATCTGTAGAATTTATATTATCTATGGGAACAATATTAATCATTGTAATTCATATACTAATTTTAATATAGAGCTGGAATTTTCTGTAGATGTAAATATTGGCATTTTTTACTTATTTTTCTTAAGTGAAAACCGGCAATATCAGGTTTGTGTTGGATAGTTGTCCGCTTTGGCTGTACTAGCTGTGTGATTGACTGGAAATAATTACTCTTAAGCACCTATTTGGGCTAGGTACACAGAAAGAAGGCTTACTGTATGTTGTTTATCATTATAGGTTAGTGGCAAGTGGAGGACAGGAATGGTCCAAGTGGCACTTGAATTCTGGGCTATACTGGGTATTTGTGCTGAATATGGGCTATTGGCTATGGGCTTTTAGGAAAGGTCTACGTCTTGCAGCCGAAATGGCTACGGCTGACTCAAACTTTGCCATGTGTTCTCGAAAATAGGGTTCACTAGTCACTATGTCCTTTACTATAATCTTTTTTGAAGGGGTGGATCTGGCATAACATGAAGCCGAAATGAACTTGTCCATGCTCGTAGCTGGTTACTACTTCAATGCAACACAGGCCAAATGAATATTGTATGGACCAGGGAGGGTCTGGCGCAAACAGATGCTTCGATGGCAGACAATTTGGTGATCACGGAATTTCCTACAGATTTTAGTATTGGTTCCAAGGTAACACGGCACATTTGCTGTAACACCCTACCCTCCAAACCGATTTTTCTTTAAAACCAAATGGAAGAAGACACATAAAAGTAGGGGTGTCCCTTGTTTGCCATGATGTCTCATGTCTGCAATTGTTAGCCCTAGGAACCACATTGAGAACAGTAAGACTCCAATGGAACCATGACTGTACATTCGCTAAGGTCCTTGAAAGCCCCATGGATCATCAAATACAAGGTAAGATATCACACAATTATGGTTAAACTCCCTAGCAGCATTATTAACCAATAATGCTGATGGAGGCGTTACAATAGTCAATAGGACCATTTTTTTTGTCATTTGGCATGAAATGATATATCCGAAGGACAAAGCAGCTATGGGTTGGAACCCAAAGACAACCGAGAATGAAAATGATAAGACGTGCAGGTTTTTGTAACCACCGGTTACCCTTTCTGTAATTATGAACTGCAATTTGGGTCCATGATGCTTTTATAACTTTGAACAAGATAAGAATTATAGTCTTTGTCATTAGTTGGCTAAGAACACTAATTGCGGAGCAAAAGAGTCTTGCGAGCTACGGTAAATTGTAATTGATATGTCATTTGGATTTAAATTTCCATGCATGCCATCGATCAGTTTCAAACGAATACAATAACAACCTCTGTTAAGAAGTCTTGGTAAGTTTATAAAATGCAAAAAAAAAAAAAAAAAGGCCATGAAAAAAACAAAACAAACGTACTTCCAACAATAATAAGTAACAATAATGTTCCTAAAGCGAAAAAAAAAACAATGTACTTCAAACAATAACAAGTAATGATAATGTTCCAAAAGCAAAGCAAACGTGGACCTTCCTCGGCTTCTCGAGGCCCCGCCCATGTGAATTACTGGCAAGAACTCCTTTTACGAGTCGCAGAAGTGATAACAAATCGAATTAAATTGGATTTAATTTTTTTAATAATATTTTAAATTTAAATTAAATTTAATTTTAATGATTCAGTTTAATTAATTCATTTTTAAGATTTTAAATTTTTTATATTACTTTTATATAATTTTTAATTTATTTAAAATAATTTTAATATAAAAAATTTAAAATATATATAATATAATAATTTTATTTTTTAATTCAAAATTTGATAAAATCAAATCCAACATTATAATTTTAAATCTATTTTTAATTTTTGTAATATTTTTTTGTCTCAAAACGGTAATGTTAGTATCGGAGTGCTAGGAAGGAAAGCTCGAGGATATGGCCCCCACAAATGGTCACATTACTGTGTCTGATTGGTTGGCCGCTAAATTCCCAAACGTTGGTTTTTTGGGAAGAGTGTTGTTTGAGTTGCTGCTATGTGATACGTTAGGCCATGCACTGGGCAGTGAACCAGACACGAGGGTAGCCGTTCTAAGTATGGATGAGAGAGAACTGTGAACATATTACTACAACAGAGGTTGCAGAGCTCAAGATAGCCCTGCCTCAATGCCAGAATCAAGGACAGAAAGCCCCACGGTGAGAGATTGTGATTGATTGAACTCTAGATACGTTCTGACATGGCCATTGCCAGTATTCCTACCCTACAGTAATCAGGCAAATGTTTTCATATATTAAACATGTTGGCAGGTAAATGTATTCAGAAGGATACTCAAAACTTCTAAGAACTCGAGAAAATCATCCAATTTGTAAAGAAATTAGTTTCAGGATTAACATTTCCAACTGTATCAGAAAAGAAATGGGTGATAGTTGAAAGAATCAGAGGGTAATGTGGGGGCTGATGGTGAAGCCTATCACCAATGTCACAAGTCTATAAAAAGGTTTAGTTTTACTATAATTCAGGAAATGAAAAGCAAAATAATACTTTAATAACAAAGAAAATATAATTACAGGAAAATGATTCATTCATCATTGTCATTTCCAAGTCCTAGCTGCCTCAATCATTCTACGCCTTCTCTTTTGTCTTCTTTTTTTCACTTGACAATCAAATTTTCTGAAAAACCCCAAAAGGATAACATTATAAACTATAAAGTGAATAAAAAAAATAAGGATTAAAATCCCACTTGCCAAATGCTAAATTAAAAAATCCCAAGAAAGTTAACAGCAAAAGGAGGAGAAACCCAATTACACATGAGAACTTCCTACACTATAAATACAAACTTTTCCTACACAGAAAGAAAATGGGGATTTTAATTTAAAGGAAAAAAAGACAAAATCCGAAAGCTTTTTCTTTTTTTTCTAAAGCAACCCAACCAATCAATTTCTTGAATTAATCCATAATCCCTCTTTTTTTTCTTCATTTTTTTCATTAAATTTTTTTATGGAAAATAAAACTAAAATCTAGCATTTTCGAAGCCGTGTAAATCGCTGACTCTATTCAAAGACTTCTTCATGATGGCTACTTTGGCCAACTTCTCAGCCGCTCTCCAAGCCGATGAAGGCGTGAGTGGCTCCTCAGTCTCATTCGTCACCACCGTCATCGCCTCCCTTTCGTTGACCCTCCGCCGTTGGATTTCCATCATCTTCTGTTTCCTCCATTGCAATTCCGCCAGCTCAGCTTCCAGCCCTCTGACATATTCCTCAGCCGAAAACGAATTCGACTGCATCAACAAGTCTCGAGCCGAGGCCAACAAATGGTGAGCGCTTGTCAAGTCGTTACTGCACTCAATCAACCTCCTGGCCTCGGCGATGGCTCGAGTCGTGATGAAAAAGAATCTCAACCGTTCGATTTTAGGAGACGATGATCTAACGGCGTGGGGCCGAGGTACAAGAAGCGCTTGATCTCTGCCGTATACAACTTCTTGCGAAGCGGGGTCCTTGAAAAGACAGCGAACGCACAACACGTGGTGGGACCCAACCGCCGACGTTTGAACTTTCAGCTCCAAGAGTAATTCACTTTCTTCCCCAGCGTACAAATCGCCGAGCCGCACCGAGCCGGAAGTTAAAACAGTAGGCTGCCCTTTACATGAATAAACGGCTGTTACTTCAGCTGGAGCTGAGCCAGATGCGAAGCTGAGCTGAATTCTCAAATCTTGTACTACAACGCTCAATAACCCACCAACGCATTTAGCAAACGCATCCTCAGCTGGCTCATGACTGTAACCGCCACTTTGCCCAAATCCAAACGCATGAACCGGGATTTCAATGTGGGCGAAACGAGTCGACGACACGTGGCTTGAATGATGCCGTTCACTCGAAGCATTAGATTGGACTCTTTCATCCTGGCCGTCGGATAACAACATAATGCTAGCTACTGGATTTCTCTCCCTTCGATCCTCAAGCACTTTCGTAGCTTTCCTCAACGCATCGCCGACACTCGTTCCTTGACTGCAAACGAGCCGATCAATAATGCACCAAGCAGCTCGTTGACCCTGAGCCGTCATCCTCCGCAAAGGCAATAATCGTTTTGGACTAGCCGAGAATGCCACGACGGAAAGCCTATCAGCTGAGCCGAGCGACGAAATAACTAAACGCATGGCGCGTTTCAACATCTGGAGTTTAGCACCGGTCATGCTTCCGCTCACATCAAGAACGGTAACCAAATCGATAGGCGCACGTTGCGAAGGGTCCAAATGTGACCCCGTATTGTTACTATTCCTCGAAGAAGCATGTATTTTTGCCGGGGGAGGTAGTGGGGCCTTGATTTTTAAAGCCACGGCGTAAGTTTCGTATCCACGGCCCACTGAAACGACTGCCGTTTCGGGAGATAATCTGACCTTAACATTCCTCAAATCACGTCCGTTGGATGGGAGCACTTCATCGGACTTAACGGCGGATGAAGGGTTGGGATTAACAAAGAATCCTTGGAACTCCTTGACGTCGTCATCTTCTAGTTCAACGTTTTCATCAGCTTCTGGAATGGGAATAAAACGACTACCGGCGGTTGGAGAAAGCAATGGCTCGTCATCATCGTAGGATCTTAAATCAGACGGTTTGGGTTTTGGTTCTTGCTTATTGACAATTCTCGGTGAATAAGATTGGATGATTTTTTTCTCTTCGATTCTGGGGATGGTGTTTTCAATTAGAACAGTGTCATTTTCAGGGGTTGGGTTTTTGTGAATGGAGAGAAGAGGGACATCTTTCCAGGTGGTATTACAAACAGGGCAAACGAAGGAATCATGTTTACGAACATGACCAACTATGCATGGAAAATGAAAGGCATGTGCACATTCCGCTGTGTAAATGGCTGTTCCTTGACCTGTCTTCACGCTGTTCGAACAGATTCCACAACTACTCTGCCAAATTCAAACCCAAAAAAAAAAAAAAATTAGTACAAGAAGCCAAAATGAATTAAAATTTAACTATATTTTGAATGTTAGAATTCAGAATTGTGTAATTACTTACTCTGAACTTGAAGCTGTTGCGGAAAAGTGAGAGCTTGAGAGGTGAACGAGGGGAGGAAGAATTTGATGAGAGAATTGGTTTAGGACTTTTAGTGGCTGCTTTAGGGGTGGTTTTGCATTGAAGAGGGGGGCTTTCACTTGTGGAAGATGGTTCATCAATAGTGGGGCAACGGAGACTGGGGCTAGAAACTGGTTGAGATTGAAATCGAGGGGTAGAAGCGTTACTTTCACTAGAAAAAAAGCTTAACTTGGCACAACTTCTGTGGCTGGGACTCGGACTCTGCTCTTGTTGATGCTTGTCGAAACCAGTGGTTTCAGATTCTCTAGGGATTGTAATGCAAAAGGCTCTTCTCCAACCGGTACCCATTTTTCAGTGTCACCCCAAGAGAAAAAAAAAAAAAAAGAAGACTTTGGGCTTTAGAAGAACCAACAAAGTAAGTAACAAACACTCTCCTTTTCCCTTTTTTTTTCTCTCTTCTATTTCTATCTAACTCCACCTTTGTTTATGTTTTTCGATGAGATAAAGAAAAAGAAAAGAAAAAAAGCGTTTTGTTTTGATCGATCTAAGGTCGCGACAGACGACAAAAAGCGTAGGATCAAAGCCTAAGGATACGAACATGGGATCAAATGTGAAAACAAAAAAAAACGCAAATGGACAAACTAGTGGGATTTATGATACAAAAAAGAGAAAAAAAAAAAAACCAGCTGCTCCTTTCTCTTCCCCTTCTCTATTTCTTTTTTGCACTTCCTTTATTCTAATTTCTATATCGACAGCGCCAAAAAGATCTCTGCAACAAAAAAGGATTGAGGTCTGCTGCTGTTCTCTCTCTTTGAGAAATCCAGAGGGAAGCTGTACTTCTACTGAATATTTATATTCATTGGAAATAGTAATTAAATGGAATTTTAACCTGTTTAACCGGCACGTGCTGGTTAACATTTTACGTCAGCGTTCAACGATCAGCCTCTCCTATCCTCTCCGCCACCCTCTTCTCCTTTCTGTCTTCACCACGTTATCCCCACCGACCTGTTTAAAACCTGATCATCCCACCATGCCTTTCATGCTCCATGCACTTTGTACATCCCCTCTCTTCACGCGTCACATGGATGCGTGTACTTGAATTGACAAAGTTTACTTTTGAAACGTGCTGTTCCCTCTTTACCTGGCGAGTATTACTTCAGAGTCGAAAAAGCATTCGGGTTTCTCTGTTGTTCATGCATGATTCATAAATGGTAGGTGTCGGGATATTATATCTTATGCATGTTACGCATCTCATCATACTTTTGATTAGGCTTTTTATTTTATTAATCTTAGCCGTTGAACAGCTTGAAGCATTGAGTGATGATGATTTCAACCAAGTGACCAACTACCACATCATCATCGAACCAAGGTCGTTTTGTTGTCTGAAATTAGTATCAAATTAAAAAAATTCGATGGCATTTTAGTAGGAAGCGAGGATAGCAGGCTAGACTGGATAAATTTTGATAGTAAAATTAAGAAGCGTGATGTCAAAGAGCAGCCTTTGCCAATGGCAAATCTTGGAATATTAATTACCGTATCAACGTGGAAAGTGAAACACATTAAATCATTAATTGCAAAGGAAAGAGTCAGGAAATCAGAGAAGTTGAGCAGGAGGGGCGGAAATGGGCGGGAGTGGGGCGGCTCAGACACCCAGATGTTGGGTCCTTTTGTAGGGAGGTTTGGGTGTCGGTGGTTTGGAGACTGACCTTGGCCCTCCGGGAGAGGGGTGGTTGCTCGGTGACTCGACCATATGGGGATTCACCTCTGTCTCGGGCTATGTTTGCGAAGTCAAATTGGATGTTGCACCAACAACGGTAATGGGGGGCCAAAGTTTAGAATTTCATTCAGGTGGGAGGACCAAGATGCAAGTGATTAGCAATATAACTCTGGATTTTCTAGTATTTGGTTCTTAACCAAGTTTAATAATACGGCAGCTTCTTTCTATTCTTTTTTTAAAATTGGGTTTGTTCCAATAATTTTAACACTTGAAATCTAAATTTTTTTTATTAAGAAAAAGACATAATCCTTACGAGAAAAGAGAGAATCTTGGCTCGAAATCTATTCTCCTTTTAATAATAGCCAATTCTTCCCTCTTTTTGTCCTTCGTTTTTGTTTGGAAACGAGACAAGATAAGATAATCATTCTTCCCCTTTTTTTCTTCTTTTCCAATAAAAACCAAAATTTTTATGCATTTATTTGAT
The DNA here is from genome assembly GCF_047325235.1 of Durio zibethinus. Classification (NCBI taxonomy): domain Eukaryota; kingdom Viridiplantae; phylum Streptophyta; class Magnoliopsida; order Malvales; family Malvaceae; genus Durio; species Durio zibethinus. Next base: position 3,549,460 of record NC_143181.1, read on the forward strand.
AATCATCAGAGAACAAAGACAAAATCATGAACCCCATGAACGCATAGGCTCTCATCCACTTTCCATCTCTCTACTCTTAACTGCTCAATTCCTTCACATCCCCCAATGAAAAAAAAAATATATATATATATATATATAAATTGTAGAATTAAAAACTCTGGTAGTATAGTAAATGAGTTACCGAAGTTAGCAAACCCGACTCCAATAAAAAAAAAAATTTGAATCACGGATTTGGTACCTTCCCCAAAATGGCATCACACTCACGGAATATAACACAACTAAAAAAAACATACTTGGGGTAATTTTTATTTTTGTTTGTGTGAGAAGGGGTTCAAATCCCATGTCTCTAGGGATACATTGCAACTAAAAAATTGATAGTTTGGGACAAATTCATTGATTAATTCATGCTTGATGTTACGTTTCAGTTAGGATTGGACCAGAGAATAGTTGATTATTGACCAAATGACAATAACATTTCATTAATTCATGCTTGATGTTGTTTCATTTGCCAGTCATAATTATTTAAGAGTTTTGAAAATCCTTTTGAAAATCTTTCTTGCTATTATTTACAATCAATAATTCTTATCCTGGTGATGAGATTAATGACGCATGTGAATCTGATGCATGAATCATGTGTCAATTTAATTTTACATTAATCCTTTTTTTTTTCTTTTTTATAGAAGTTTTACAATAATCTTAGTAATGAAAACGGTGAATACTTGATAAATTATGTATGTTTGTACACACATTAATTCATATGAATTCTTATAATATGAAATAATAATAATTCATGCACTCTTATCATATTTTATATAAAAATTTTGAATTATAATTTATGTTGACAAAAAAATATAAAATATATTTTTTATTTTGTTAAATTTATATATAATTTTTATTAAAATTCAAATCATATCAATTTTTTATATTATTTTTATAACATATAAAATTATGAAATCTAAAATTATCAATCCTTGTTGATAATAAAATTATTTTTTCTTTATTTAAAAGTTAGAGGTATAACTCTTCTTGAATTCATTGAATTTAAAAGAAGTAGTGTTTATATTGTTAATAACATTTATTTCTTTGCTATTTTATTCATGCTTTTAAAACAACTAAAAAGATATTGGATTTTTTTTTTTGGATTCTTAAAATAAAAATAATTTATAAATAATTGTGTTGATAATATCAAATTCATTAATTATATGTATAGGATGATACCATGATACAAATTTATGTCTATATCAAGATTATAGCAGTTACAGTTTAAAACATGATATGGGCAAAAAAATCAAGTTTGTCAACCAATTAATAATAAAAAAAATTAATTAATTAACCCTAAAATTCATAATTTAAATTATAAAAATATAAGATAACATAATATTATAAGTCTAACATATAAATTCAAGTCAAGGATATATCTATATATATAGACAAAAGCTGGAAGGTCATCAATGGTTCAAAGGACCTTCTTCTTCTTCTTCTTCTTCGATAACTAATTGTTTAATTAACACATGTCTGTGGATGGAAATACACCAAACAAATTAAATAATGAAAACTTATTTTCAAAAGAAAAAGAAAAAGTGGTGACCATACCGGCCATGGAAGGATGCTGGGAAGCAAAAGATAAACAGATAATGAATAATGGACCAGGTTTTTTGTAATGACTTCTATTTAGGTTTTATCTCTTAATTGGGACCCCATTTTCGTACTCTGGTCTCTGGGGATAGGACCCCCAGCCCCTTAATGTCCTACGTTTTGGTCATGAACCCATCTCTGACTCAACAGCCTCATTTAAGAGGAAAAGAAAAGAAAAGAAAAGAACAGAAAATTGTCCTCATTTAGATTTTGTTTAAGACTATACCATTAATTATTCATTTCTTAGGGTCCAAAGTTTTATATACTATATTTTAATGGAAGCATAAAACAAAACAATGCTTAATGATTGACCCAAATCATAAGTTTTCATGGTCTTTAGAAAGAAACTCAAACCCTTACTCTCATTTTTTTTTTTTTTTTTTGCTTTTGGGGTCTTAATTTAATTAGGTTTATTTCTCAACTACATCTCCTAATTCAGTTCTAAACCATTATATTAGATGATGGGATTTCTGCAGAGCTTTGGAGGCTATATATCTTTTCTGGCAAGCACATGATTTTTATCACCCCAAAAGGTTAGGTTTAGAGATAGATGCATCTGATTTTGGACACTAGTCCATATTAATATTTTAATTCAGTTCAATCAAAGGTTTTCTTTATAAAAAAATTCTTGATTATATATACATTATACTAGTAGTTATAAATGTACTAATCTTTGTGTTTCTAATCACTGAAGAGAGAATTAATAAAATTATAATACTGTTGAACAAACTAACACGATCAAACCCCCACACATCCTTTTGCCCAATTCAGCATTAGAAAATTTGGCATAAAGTTTTTTTTTTTTTTTTTAATATTAAAGATCAGATGCCCACTTTGTTAATATCTTGCTTTAATGAGAACAAAAATAACTCATCAAGAAATCAAATGAAAAAGCTAGCTCCATTTTCCTGTTCAGCAAGGTGAGCTAAGTTTTCAATGCCAAAAGAATCCAATTTCTCTGACAATGGTAAAGGACAGTAAGTATTTATATTAAAAATAGGGTTTTTTAGCGATTCAAAACTTAAAGGGATGACATCCAATTATTTTGAAATTTAAATCTTCTATCTTCGTGTTACAACTTCTTATAAAAAAAAAAAAAGATTTTTTAGGGTTTTTATTCGCTTAATGAGTTGATTTAGAAAATTGGGGAAATGCCCACACATCACGTGACCAAATTGGACAACCCATATGGAAAAGATCCCATTCATTTGCTAACCTCCAAGTCGAAGATGGTTGCTTGCAATTCTGAAAATCTTAATTTAATTAATATAAGCACAGAAAAGGCATCATAACAAGCTTATGCTTTTGACTAAAATCATTCAGAGTGCCTGTATTTGGTCACCCATGTTCAATGACCATGCTGTCCTTCCTAACCATCATTCGTTATCTTTATTTTTCTCTTCAAAATCCTTTTATCTGTCCAATTTATTAAATCTTAATATATCATATATCTTTAATCCAAATGTATATACAATTTAATAGGATATGAAGTAAAAGCTAGATTAGGGGTGTAATCGAATCGAGTCGAGCCAAATAGTGAGAAGTTCGAGCTTGAGTTCGATTCACAACTCGGGGCTCGATACTCGACTCGAGTTCGGTCGAGTTTTATTTTTCAAGCTCGAACTAGATTCGTGATCGAATTTGAGCAACTCGAACTAGCTCGATTAAGCTCGATTAATATGTAAAAATAAGCTTCATTCATATACTTGACAAGAATTCGATTATTCATATTCGAACTCGAACTCGAAATATTTTATTAATTAAAATAATAAAAATATATTTCAATATAAAAACTCGATTAGGCTCTCGAGCTACTCGAACCGGATATAAAAATACTCGAATTCGGCTCGATCGATAAGTCGAGCTACTCAAACTCGAGCTCGACTCGATAATAATCGAACCGAATTCGAATTTTTTTCGAATCGAACCCGAGTAGCTTGCGAGTACTAATGTATCATTTACACCCTTAAGCTAGGCTTAATTACTCATTTATCAACTTGACTAATGAACACACTACGAGAGAAAATACACTTTTAAAATCGTTCAAAAAATTTATAAAAAAAAAATCTCATATAGCAAACTTCAATTCTTGATTCATTCAAGGGCAATTTTGGGTTTATATTAATTAATGAGCATCTCCAAGAAGTTAGAGAACCAACAATATTAATACTATCTTTAATAAGTAGTAATGAAAAAGAACCTATAGACTACTCTATTTAAGTCATATGGGAGATGTGAACATAAAATCATGACCAAATCCTCAAGCCAGAGATCTTTGATAATAGTAGTTTTTTTTTTTTTTACTTAATTAATTATGGGATGCCAATCTACATGAGTACATTAGATTAATTTGAGAGATCTCCTAGATTTTGTTATGCCATTTGCATTAATTAGGATTAGAAAAAGATGACATTAATCCCTTTTCTTCTTCTGACCACCCTTGGCCTTGTAAAAGAGAAAATATGTATGGTGGAAGAACTGGTGCGTTGGCGACGGCATGGCCTTGTCATAAGCTTTGTTGGATAGCTACCATCCTAAACCATCAATCCATCAACAAAATTACTATAAACAAATGAATTAATATACAGAGAAAGAGAGTTCAGATTTTGCAGAAAAGAAAAAAGAAAGAAAAGATGAAGATGAAGATGATGAAAGGGTGATTAAGTGTCTAAGGTTTTTGTAACTGATTTGGTGAAACAATTGAATGAGAGAAAGTTTAATAGAATATTCTGCAAAGTGATCATCTATCACTTAAAAGTTAGGGTATTCTCTTTGCACGAAATTGAAAATGAATGCTTTTTCCCTTAAGCTGGTTGCTTGTTGAGATTGTTGTCATTAACGGGGCACATGCTATAACCACTAGAATCCCCCAGCAATCATACACTATTTTTTTTTTTTTTTTGAATTCTTTGGCATGACCAGCATGGCCACTATTTTTGGTAATATAATAAAAGCTGGGGCTGGGATTCAGTACAAAACCCATGAAAATGTTAGTATTTTTCTGAAAATCAGGTGAAGATGAGAGCTAACTAGTTGGTCAAGGAAGGTGGGATTTTGTGATAAAAGACTTTAGATTTGCTTGGATCATGAAAATTTTGGCTTGATCAGCCAAGACAATGGATCAACAAATTATAATGCAGACAGTGGAGATATAACACCTTTTGAATTGCAGTGATTTTTCAAAACGTGATGCCAAATGGATAGATTGTCAATATATTTTTGTCATAGGCTGATACTTTGGACTAAGAAAGGTGGTTGCAGCTGAAAATAACAATAGTTTTCACATGACTCCTTTCACCAAAGACCATTTGATACATTGAAAAAACTGTGAAAGGATTCAGTAAAATTTCTGTGTAAGAACAAGTGCCTGAAAAGAATAAGCTCAACATTGGCATGAAAGATCCAATCAACCCTTTCTTTTAGAAAAAGAAAAGAACGAGTCAAACCAAATTCAAGTGTTCTATAACAGAATCATATGATACGGGAATTCAGAGAAATTTTCATGAGAAAATGCCCTTATTTTTGGCAGACATGAATAAAACCAGTACTATATACATATATATACTGATATTATCATGCATTTTTCTCTTAGAAAGTATGAGAATAGTAAGCTTCTCACCCATGATTTACAACTAGCATGAGCTTAGTTGCTTGAAATCATAATCATTTGGATATATGTTTGGCCCATTCAGATTCTCATAGGCAGGACCAGGAGTACCCTACCAACGAGTCCTTCCATGATTGGAGGACAGGAGGACTCTAAAAATTTCCAGGAAGAACTTTGTGTCCAAAACTCTCTCTGCAGATTCCCTTTTCAGCTCTGGACCAACCTAGCCAACCTAGCCAAACAGATGTAATCCTTTGCGTAACAGGGGAGGGCACGGATTTTGCAAGGATGGCATAAAAAACAATTTATATTTTCTTACTAGCCATGCTTGAAATGAGGGTTCTGTTTCTCAGGAATATCTAAATCCATAAGCCCTCCCAGTCACCACAACTACTTTTCACACATTAACAAATTGGGGTATGGTGGCCAAGTACTCGAAGAACTAAAGCGACAATACTTGAACAAGTCATGTGGACTGTTATAATTGACTTAAAACTGTAGTTTTCAATCAGGTTTCACTCTCAAGAGAGGAGCAAAACTGGTAACTGAGTAAGAGTAACCCCATGTTCTTGTGCATGGACACCGGAAACATACTGGAGGAAGCTTATTTTTGGATCTCTGTCTAGCTATATTTATGACCAGCCCTGTGTCCTTATAGTTCTACAAAATGTCATGTCTGAACGTTTCAGTCCAAAACTAAAGGATAGGATTGAAATTGGTGGGAGTTGAACAGTATCGGATGTGTTAATATCAGAAGTGCTGATGATGCTTATATCTGCAGAAATTATTGTTACATTATTGTAATAAGCTGACTCATGGTTTTGACAATTTTTTGTATGTTTAGAGTCAAAAGCAGCATTATGGAAGTTGATGGTGGGAATTGAAAGAAACATGATTAAGTCAAGAATTTCTTTATCACTCCAACTTCAGTTTAAATCTTATAATTAATCTATACGATAGGTACTACAGAGAAATAATTATAACCCTTCACATACCCCACTTTCATTCATTTGTCTGACTAGAATTCTATCAAATTATTATGATACTTTGGAAAAAGAGGGTATGGGGGATGGTTTTTGACCAGACTATTCCAACATATGTTGCAGATATATGCAGAGAATAAATGGCATGGCATGGCATGGAATGATAAAATTATTCACTAAAACCAATCTTTCATCAGTCTTTTCAAAGTTATGGTTAACCACTCTTTGACAAGATCTTTTTTTTTTTTTTTACAATTCTTGTTGGCATCTTTACTAGCATCAAATGGGTGTTTTATCTTTTTCCATTCCTTGCTGCCAAATCTTCTGCAACCTCTCAGTCATCTGCCAATATTGCAGGAGGATGGTATTTTTTTTTTTTTTCAATTTATGAGTCATAGAGTGGGCAAAGATTTGGAGGCAGGTCATGGGGTTTTTTTACGACTGGACTCATGCAGAGAAAATGTAATCATTGATTCATGTGAGTCAGAGAAACTATCTTAATTGGTTTTTAAATGATAAGGGTACTCAAACCAATATGATCACAAGTAAATTGTAGATTTGGAACTTCTCCATCAGCTTGACTTAAGTTCCCTTTGGATACCTAAAACTCAATACAGTATCGGCTGCTAAATTATTAGATGATAAAAGAGAAGTAAAGATCAACAAGAGTGGATAATAAAGTACCAAAAGGCCTACATTATTCTGAAAAGGAGTCAGCAAAGGTGAAAGCTGAGAATACAATGTTCAAATGATGTGGAAATCTCAGCATTATCCCTTGTATGGTAGTTAGGACCAGATAAATTTTGTCTTTAAGGTTGACACATACTTTTGTGTAAGACAAAATTGCAGGATCATTGCTTTTGCCTGTCATCCCGCTTTATTTGATCAAAAGGCTTTACAATAGTCAAGTCCTGCAATGAGTGAGGATTTTGACAAAAGATGGCCTCCAAATGCCATACTGCAGATCGAAATTTGACTAGTTCTAGGGAGAAATGATTAAGAGAAACAAAGAAAGATCACATAATCCAGGAAAAAAAAAAAACTTGTTATCTTTGGTTACCACAAATGTCAACAATCAGACTGCTAACAAAAGAACAAGAAAAATGGTACATAATTATCTTGATGGGGAGTCCATGCAGTTACAAATATTTGCAGAATCATCATTCAAAAACGTCAGGAACCAACAAAGAACTTTGGCATTAAAACTTTAAGAGGAGCAATCTGTAAGCAAATGGTTTCCAGGATTTTTTCTGGGCCAGAATTCTTTTTGCTCCAAAATGCAATAACCAGCCACTTTACTTATGCAAATGTATACATTTGTCAGGTTACAGTCCTAAAAATTCTAAAACCAGTTTTTCATTACCTATGCTAGTGATGTAGGGGAAGACAATTTCTGATGCTACAGGGAAATCCAACCTCGAAATTGATCAAAGGCTCTGGCAGGCAGTTTGGATAGAATCTTTGAGAATTGACAAAGCTCAGCAGCTTTATTCCCCAACTTAACGGGCCCAATAAAAAGGGTGCATTGGATCATCATCTATTCACCATTTTCATCAAAATGAATGAACCTTTACAACCTTTAACTCCTTAATTGTGTTCATTTTTATAAAGGCGTCAGTTTGAGTATAAGAAAAAATGGATTTGATGTTATTTCTTAAGAATAATAATAAAAATCAATTAAATATATACGAAAATTTCTAAATTCAAATCTTAATCCGTAAAACATCTTCTCTTGTTCCAAATTAAGACTTTCTTTGTAAAAAATATATATATATTTCCTCTCGAATCTAACTTATTTTGAGAGGGACAGGCAAAAAATATGACACCGTCTGTCCTTTTCCCACTTAATGGTTTTTTATTCTTGTTTTCCTTCCATTTCATCTCGGCTAACAGACTCTTAAATATTTGAAGTTAGAATCTTTTTACATCAATGAACCAATGAAAAAAACTTTAGCCCTGATGATAGATTAGTACTGTTGACAGAGACAAGGGAACATGGTTCGAGAGAAACCAAACAAGAGCTAGACTCGGAAAACTTACCGAACATTGTCATTTTCACGAACCCTCGGGACCTCAGCAAGAGCTGACAAATTTCATTTTAGCAATTTATTGGACAAAGGCAAGGTCGGTTCATCTTATCAAGTCTTGCTCATTTCCATCTCTTTCAACCACTCCGTATCAGTTCCCAGGCCCCTACCTCACCTGCTTAAAAAAACATGAAAATAATTTTACTTTTCAGAACCTTTGTTTAATGCAACACTTCAATTAATGGATTTGACCTTACCTGGGGCCCTTTTGTAACTATTTCCAGATGCCAAGTCGCTAAATCTTATCATCCACGTGCACATGGCGAATTCTATGATTGAATTCGAATATTTTATTTATAAAAATTAAATTCCAATTTTTTTTATTGAATAATCCATAAATTTAATATAAAACTTCCCTTCACCTTATTATTATTTTTTTTTTTAAATCTCCTAATTAGCCACTGTTACTAAAAAATATGGTTAAGGACAATCTGATCAGCTAAGGAAAAGACTTGAATAAAATTTTTTAAATAAATTCATAAACAATTTTTTAAAAAATAATTAAATCCAAATATAAATTTAAATTTATAATCAATAAATTAAATATATAAAATTTTAGTAAATTTTAATATATATCTTTTAAACAGACCAGCTGCTCCTTTCTCTATGTCAATGCCCTTAATGGCCAACATTTTGTGCCCCTACAATTCAGAGCAAAAACCAGGCACCAGCCTTCACCTTCTGTAGTCCACATTCCCCAAATTTACATTATTTATCCTGAGCAACCACAACAATAACGCAGTCTGTCACATGCTTGATAGGGCTACTCTCCGACAACCATATCTCAAGGGCTGGCATTATCTCAATAATTTATACAACATGCCTTGAAGTTGAAACCAAACATATAATAAAACTTGACATAATTCAATGATCCATTCCCCCCCCCCCCCTTCCCAACCACTTTCCAGGTCCTGTTTCAATTAAAATATGCAACTAAAATGCTTGCAAAACAATGGGTTAAGCAGAATAACACAGTTAATTCAATCATGTTCAGGATTACAGATAATGTCGAGGTCTTTCACCATACAAAACACACAAGACAAAAGCTCAACAAACCATGCACTTTACAAACTGAAGATCCTTCGTGGGAACAGGGACTTGTCCAGATTTTATACTGATTGAATCTTAAAATTACTCACAAACGCTAGGCCTTGATGGTTTTATAACTTTTAGTAAACTAAAAACAAGACTTACATGATATGAATTCCCTCGCGAAAGGAAGATAAAACATAGAAAGATATGAAAGCAGATAAACATGATGTCCTACCCACTCCAACATCCTCTCATCTCTTCAGAAAGAATCTTGTAAGTGCTTCTACTTCTCCAGAAAGGCTGCTGCACGGATAGCAAAAATCATGTATAACAGTAGCTAGTTCCGGTTCCTGCATTTTTCCACGGCCCTGGGGGCTGCACACAAAAATGAATGTACCATGAACAGAGAATAATTAAAATGAAACAATTGATGTAGAACCAGAGTATCTTCATATCCTCTAGCCTGAATAAAGCTCATCTTGGACCTAATAGAATGATGATAGAACACAGTTTTTGCTTTGTTATGACAAATGGTGGCCCATTTTCAGAATTGAAAGGACCTGAGTCAACTTAGTAAAGCACTGATTCAAAAATACTTTTTTTAAAGGGAAAAAAGTAGTGGCATTTAGTGAACCTAAAAAGGAGATACTTAAGAGATCAGAAGCCTTATAATCACATTGTTTACTCATGCAAACCATTTTCCTAAAGTAATTAAGAAATTGGAGTCACATAAATTCAACAACTATGTTGTTATAGTATTGCAGATGGAAGGGGCAAGAAGAAATTATGAAGGAATTATATTCATGCATCATTTGAGTTTCTTAAATCTTCAAAGTTTAAACACTACACCATACTTTAGATTTCATAAAACAGTGCCAAAATTTTATGCAAAGGTTTAGAACTTTAGATGTGCAATCAGTAGGTTGAGGCACATGAAAAGGCTTTTGGCAACATAGGAATACTAGTAGGAGAATTCTCTATACTACCAACACGTATATTAGGCATTTCATCAGAACAAATATCTAAATTGTAGAAATGGTTCCCATACTAGCTCATTCCATGACACTCAGTTGATGGATAATAAACACATAAAAATATTTACCGAGTCCAATGGCATCAGAGCTTTTCATGATCCTCAGCCTTTTGCAGGTATCAATAAACATCCTGAAACAAGTACAAAATTTGAATTAGGCAGCAGTGAACTGCCATTATATGAGTAGAAAATTGAGCAATAAATACTAATAAGCTGAACTTCATAATGCACCAACATGTTCTGACTCAGATTAATGCAGGCCATATTGAACTTAGAAATTATTGGGAGTATTAAGATGTGAGCAAAAGAACCATTATACCAAAAATTGGAATCTATTGGGAAAATTATTGCAGGTCAAGGAACATGAATTTTAATTTTTCCTTATTTAGAGATAGAATACATGTTCTGGCCAATGCAATTATTTTACATTTCCTTTTCTGGCTGATGGTCAGCTAAATAAAGGAAAAAAAAGAAAAATTAGTGGTCATACCAATGATTATTATATGCATGCATTATCATTATTACACAATTTTTCTCTAGAGCTAATGAACAAGGGTTCCTTTCCTTTGTCAAGAGCTCCCACAAAAATCTTATAGATACTATATGAAGGATAGTTTGCAGTTTGTACTTGTCCTAAATGATTCAAAGATGTTCTTACCTTTTAGCATTTCTTTAAAAGCTCAAGATAGACCAGAAAGCTTAACAACAGATTGCTACAACAATATGGCAGAAAAAAAATTCTGTTTTGTGTATTGCTTTGGTTTATTCCACTCCTATGAGTGCATTCTTGTATAACCATGCCTTCAGTTAGCATGTTTTTTGCTTCTTCAGAAGTAAAATGGCTGACATTTTGCTAATAACCTAAAAATACATTCTTACAACAGCAACTCAATTGCTTAAGTATGGATAGTGTCATAACGATCAAACTGGCAGGAAGCACAAAATTAGAAGCAAAAATATAGAAAAGGGGGCTTAAAGCTTACTCCCATGGGACATCACCCACAAGCATCCAGTCACCATCTTTATCCTCATAAGTAAGAACATATTCTGATCCATGCAGCAGATCCTTCAGCTTGCTTTCGCTCAGCAGCTCCCTACCCAGGGTTCCATGAGATCCACATTGACCTGAAATCATAGTAAAATAGCAGTAACTGGATCCATGCGAACAAATACTAATCCGTTATTTTATAACAGCTGCGCATGATTTATGTAATATAAAGTCCACAGCCTAAAATCTTTATACAGAAATAGCTCACCTATGGTAAAACAACTGAACATCTTCTCAAGAGCAGAAGACAGCTCCTGATATTTAGAGTAGTTTTTCAAGTCTACTTTCCTCAAATAAGGAGCACCATCCATGCTGACCTTAACAAACAGAGCACCTGGCCCTGCCTTTCCATCTACTTCATCAGTGTTCTTCGAAGTAGTGGCCAATGAGTTCTTCCTGAATGACCGAATAGGAGGCCAACCTACAACCTGTGCCCTGTGAAAGGAGAACAGAGAATTTTCTCATGGTTAAGCCCAAATTTATAACAAAAAACCATGCAATCTTACTTGGTAGCAGGTGCTCCACTGTTAATGTTTGCAGATGTGTTAGGATTGGGCATGGTCTCATTGACAGCGTGAGGCCTGTCCTGTACCACCTTCTGATTCGTGATCTCTTTGGCTTTTGTTGGTTGAGCCCCAAGGTTCTCAAGCACAGAACCTGATTTCAGTCCCAAGTTCGAAGAAGGTCTGGGTGACAGCCTCACATCTACTTTTGAATTAGAATGAAATTTAACCTGCAACATAGATTAGGTACTTTGCATGTTAGACTTGTTAATACTAGTCTAGCTATTCATTAATAGCAGTAGTTCCTACCTCAGAGAACCCATCCATTGCATCGGAGAACCCTCTTTTGTTGCCTGAAACAACAGTCTTCTGTGATGAGGAGCAGTGACCATCACTTGAAGGATGCAAAGGGAAGAGGGGTTTCTCATCAAATTGAGCAGAGCTTAATAAGCAAAGCTCCGGATTTCTTTCAGGTGACTGGGATCCAGGAAGCCCAAGCCTAAGCTCTGTTGCCTTAAGATTCAAACTAGCCTTGCTTCCCTCAGACGAAGGGGAGACAACAGAGCTATCCACGGAAGAACAATCAGACAAGCCCATGTAGTTGCGTTCCGTCAATTCAGAACTTTTCTGGCACACACTATCCATGGAGCCCGAAGAACCCAGTAAAGTTACATTGCTCGGACCCCCTTCCTCCTCCACGCCAAGCAGCGGCGGAGACATCAGAATTCAAAAAACGACACACCCTCAATACTTCACAGCCTGCTAAATTTAAAGATAACCAAATTTATTATTCAAGAATTAAAGAAGCCCAAGCTACATATAAACAGCAATAGCTGGCTACCCCTATTTACAAACTATATTAACAACCGGAACCCATGATTAATTATAAACTATCTCTAACCAAATTAAACAGCAGAAAGTTTTAAATAGATCCTTAAGAAATTAGAGCAGAAACATCATCTTTTCTTTTTCAAATGTTAAAAAATCCTATGAGATAATTAAGAGCAGAAAAACAAATATAAAAGAACTGGCTTATCCAGAAAAAAATTTTCAAGCATTCTTGCAAGTGAAATAATGATAACTTAACTCATAAAATATTAAAAAAAATTGTTTTAATGAAAATCATATCGCTGCAATTTGAAGTATTTTCCGTTAAGTGTTGACAACTGTAAATGCATGCAAAAAATGGAACAATAAACCACACGCACGCGCCAAAAGATGGGGAAAAAAGGGAGAGAGTTTTTAAAGAAGAAATGATAGTGTATAAAAGAAGCAAATAGTTGTAGCATGTTTGTTTGATGAGAAAATGGGTAGAAATTTGGAATTTAAACCTTAGCTTTTAAAGCTTAACTAACATCAAGAGTCAAGAGATGGGTTAGCCTATACTCTTTTAACTATACGGAGAACTAGCTGAAGCGAGATTCCTGCATTTTTTTTTCTCGGTTTTTCCTTATATTTCCTCAATTTTCTTAGGAAACAAACACCAGGTAACAAGAAAGCAATAGCCAAAATAACAAAACGAAAAAGAAAAACTGAAACAAAATTTTCCCTTAGAAACAGAAAAAGGAAAAAGAAAGAGAAACGGAGATGACAGAAAAAAAAAAAAAAACATTACCTGATTGGATTGGTGGATCAGAAACTGAAGAAGAAGATCAAAATCAAACTCTTCCAAAATTTTGTTGCTTTTTTGGTTTGAGTTTTACTTAGAATCAAGCAAAGTAGAGATTTTTTTTTTTTTTCAGAGAGAAAGCTAAGGACCCTCCATTTATCCCAAAGTAACAAAAGCTTATTTGCTGTCCGATGTGAAACTCTATGCATTAAAATAAACAAACTTTAAAAATTATAAAAATCCTTTTGTCTCATAAAAACCACTCTTCCTTTCTTCTTTTTTCTGCCCCCGCTTTTCGCTTAATACTGATTCCTTTATTCTGTTTTTTTTTTTTTTATTTACAAATTTATATTCGATAAATTATTAATGTATAAATTATATATATAATTAATAAATCAGATGATAATAATTTAATAATAAATAAACATTAATTTTTAAAATAAATATATATAAATTAAAAGTTTTTATTTATTAATAAAATATTATTATTTAATTTAATTTATTAATAAATTATCATCATCTAATTTATTAATAATATATTAAATATAATTTTTTTATTTATTATGCAGTTGATATTTATAATTTTTATTTATAATTTTATTTTTATATGAAAATAGTTATTAAATCATTGGATCAACACTAATAAATTTTTAATTTCATAATAAAAAACAACAAAAAATTAAAAATTTCGAGATTAAACCCTAGTCATAACCTAAAAAAAAAAAAAATTAGGCCAACCTGATTGTTAATTTGTTTGAATATATGGTTATTTTCATTCTTTATAGTGGATAAATTACAGGAAAAAAATATTGATAATTTAATTTTCAAACTATAGTGGAAAAAAAATTCAGATGTATAATTTCAACAAAACAGTCGAAAAATAGAAAGAATATAATACATGGAAGCTCTCATGTATGGTCGAAGAAAATGCTCTCTTTCTCATTATGATGTTTCCCATGAGATCATAGGTGGTGGAGAGATTAATCAAGTGACCCACCTTGTCCTTGCCCCAATATGTATTTGTCTTTTTCCTCCAACCGTTTTTATAAATTATGTATATTAATTAATAAAATTATAATTATAATTAATATTTTTTAATATAAATTAAAAATAATTTAATAAATCAAATCAACAAATCAATGTATAATTGAACATAAACCAACATATAATTAAATTATATCCCCACATGATAAGATTCAAAATTGACTTTTTTTTTTAATTTCAAAACCCCATTTTTATCATTGATATCATATATTATTACTTATCTTCTTCTATTTTGGGATTATTTCTCCAATAATTTTTTATTATAATTTTATAACTATTTAATTACAACGAATAATTATACAAAAATTATCACTTATAAATATAAAATTTATATAATTTTAAATTACGTTAAATAAATTATTATCAAAATCATTCTTAAAAAATCATTTATAATAAATTTAAAATTTGAATTCAAGATTTATAATATTTTTTTGTAAAAAAAATCAAATCCACGTGAATTTAAGATTTGGGATTAGAATTGTTCTTACAAAACGTCAGACCACATGTTTAAAATTTGTTGTACGATATGATTCTGTTGTCCAAACTCGAAATTAAATGATGTAGTGAAATACGAGTAGTTGTTACGCAAATGACCCATGCCATCATCTCATTACCTTGTTTTCTTATGTGAACGAACTACCTGCATTTTTTGTGCGGAAAGGGAACATGACACGTGCAAATGCCCTTGCATTTTTTTGGCTTCATGTTCTTCGTGCTCCTGCGTATCTAAGCCAGCATTTTGCTACAATAAAACAGCGGCAAACATGTCTTTTCACGAGGGCATCCCATCAATCACAAACTAGGACGTGTCCCAAATCACGGCCCTTCACGGTCGTTCCCCCTCCCCCCAACAGTTGATTTCACGATATGGCCGATAGGATCCTAGCGAGGGTCCGTCGCTTTCTCGGCAGCTATTCCTATTCCCTCATGCAGGAATAATGAGACCACATAAAGACCATATTACCCCGATTCAACCATGGATTTGATTTTTTTTGAATTTAGAATAAATTTACCATATACTTTCTTTATTTTTAATTAATATTCGCAAGTAATACGATAGGAAGTATATAAAAGAAAAATAAGGGTTTTAGGGCTTTCGAGTTTGAAAAAGTCATATTTTCTAGAAACAAGAGAATAGGCATTTAGGATTAGAATAATAATACATGCTTTTTACAATTAAAAGTATGACATGTGATTTTTTTTTAATTTATAAATATAAGAAAAATTATATTATAATTAAATTATAATCATTGAATAATTAATTAAATAATTAAACTCACATATAATAAAATTTGAAATTAAAATTTTAAAATTTTAAAACTTTTTTTTTTGCAACTAAATTAAAACTTCATTGGTGATATATGACAATCTCTTAATTTTATTTTATAAAATTAAAAGATTTTCACCGTATATTAAAATGAACTGCAATTTAAAACATATAAATGTGTAGATAAAGCATAAATAGTTAATGGGTACATGTTTTTCTAACAAAAAAGTTCAATATATGCAATTTTCTTCTTGCTCCATCTCATTTTTTTTTATTAAATCTAAATTTCTAGTATTCACTACATGAATGGTAGGTGAGAAAAAAAAAAAACAGATGACAGGAAAATAAAAGTCAAAGAAGAAATATGTAGTTTTTATCAAAGTGCAAGTAAAAAAAAAAAGAATTGAAAAAATAAATTTAAAAAATAGACTCAAATATCCATATATATAAGAAATGATAGCATTGTATAAAATTTTTAATTTTCTTTATTTTATTTTATATAATTCCACCGATTGAAAAATAAGTAGTTTATATTGATATAACATATAAATTAAATTTGTGATAAAGGAGAAACATTTACCTTGATGATATAATTATTGATGAAATTAATTTATACAATCATCTTTAAAAAATAATATTTAATAAATTTAAGATCTCAAATTTTATATTTATAATTTTTTTTCTTAAACTATGATTTTTTTTATAAAAAATTACAACAATTATGATTTTTTTGATATTATATACACATAATTTTACCCAAAAAAAAAAGCATTTAAATTTCGATATTGAGAAACAAAAGAAAAATAAGGCTCTTGTTTAGCTAGATCTAACAAATTCAACCACCCCACTCATTGCTCACCTTATATGGTCCTTCTCTTTTAACAAATGGAGATTCCTTTCTCCGTCTGCCCCCACCCCAACCCATGTTACATTGCCAAAAAAATAAAAATTACTAATTTTAATTCTCAACAGTCAAAAAAATATACTCCACTCACATGAATGACCCTAGTGGATCCCATCAACTATTGTCACACGCTCGTAGGCCACCCAATTGGATCCCACCGGTTTCAGCCGAAAGCCTACGTATTTAATCACAGCCCCATTATTTCCACTAAATAGTGGATTCATACCATTTTAAATATATATAGGCAGATTTATACCCTCTCAATAAGTATTTTATTATCTTATTTTTTAATTTTTTTATATTTAAAATTATCAAAATTAAAAATTTAATATTCTATCAATAGACCATGTCATTGATAAAGATATTATCAATTATCACTAATCATACCCTTTTTTATGTTTATTTATGTTTTTTTCTTTTTTTTAATTTTTAATCTACCCCTAATATTATTATATTTATATTTATATAGTAAAAATCAAATTTTATTAAATAATAAATAAATAATAGATTTAAAGTGTGTTTAACACATTGTAAATGGTCTAACCTCTTTCACATACTCAATGAAGTATGTACTAAAATGATTTTCATTTTAGTCTGAAAAATTAAAGGGTGGAATAGGAATTTTGTTAAAAAAAGAAAAAAACTAATTATTAAAAAATTAAAAAAAAAAATCGGGGGAGAGAGAGGGTTTCGAGAGGGGACAAAGAAAAACAGAGTGAAGCGATATGATGATGTGTTGGGGGACAAGAAAGTCGCTTTTAATTTTGGATTGCCGGGTACAGAACACGACATATAACTTCCTTCACTACCTCGCTCTTTTACACCTCACGCGCCAATCTCCGGCACTGCATAACACCTACCAATAAACGATAATGCATAAGAGTGAGAAAGATGTGGAGCCCTCAGGTTGGAGGAAGTTTGATGGTATAATATTGGTATGTCCGTGACGGAAGGCACGCGCGTTGATGTGATTTTTGGGTGGGATATTAATCTTTTGGGGGAGAGGAGATATTTTTTTTACTGGAATATATATACTTTTTAAGAAGAGAAGGATTTAGTAACCATCATTAACTGCCACTAGCTGTTGCACGCTTTGCCCTTCATCCATGCATACATGCGGTATCATGTCCATGGTTTCTTGGCATCGTCATCATCGTCATCGCGCTCCGATTTGCATCGCGTCATTCGCAGGCCATCATCACATTATCATGTTGCTAAACATTTATCATTACGTTAAACATTACACATGCTAAGTTTTTTTCCTTTCTCGATTGATTGATTCAATTAATCCTTTCTCGTGACTCCTTAATTCGGCTTGATTAATGATAATCTTTGGTATTAAAAAATCTCTATTATTAAGAATCAAGTGAGTAAATCATGTCAAGATTGTATATTACTTCCCTCAAAATTAAAGTTATGAAAGTTAATAAAAAATTTTAACATTTTAACATATTTATTTTATATAATTTTTGATAGGAAATGATGTCGAATAGATTAAAAATTTTAATTTCAATATTTTTTGTTTTTGTTATCTTCAAATTATAATTTTTTTGTAAAATAATAAATGATTTATAATTTTTTAAATTTCAAACACGAACTCGTATATATCAAAGAAAGTATATGCATTATACTAAATATATATTAAAATTTATTTATCTTAGTATTTAAGTAATTTTATCAATCAAATATCATTTTTTAAATTGTGACACAATTTATTTATTGTATCTTTAAATGGCTATTGCTATTATTATATGGCATTAGGATAGATACAAAATACTTTTTAGTGGTATAATAATCTAAATTTATTTGATTTGTGTGCTTTATAAATACACATAAATCTTGCTAGTGTGACTAATTACTTTTCTAATATGGATAGTTAAGTTGTTTTATAGAAGGTGATTAAAATTAAACTATTATAATGGATAGTTATTTTAATGATTAATTGAATTAATCATATATTTATTTAAAACGGTAGCAAATGACACAAGGAAATCTCATATTCTCTCAATCGTAAAAATATGGTGAAGAAAACCTTCAAATATTGAATTTTTTTTTTTTTTTTTAAGAATGTATTCATATATTCTTGGCGGAGAAGAAAATTTGTGTTGGATGCCCTATATTTCAGCAGATATTTCGGGATTTGTCTTAGGAAAAAAAATGGTATAAAAAATAAAACCTCAACCATGAAGATAATGGATTTTTTTTTTTTTTTTTGGTAATAGTTTAATTCCAAAGGGTGGTAAAAAAGTGGGCATCAGCCCTATGAGGCGAGCCTAGTAGTGTTAAGGCTGTTGGGCCTCTTTAAGTATTAACAAGCCTCATGGCCATGGGATTTTGTTCTTTTAATGATGTAATATTAATATTAATAAAAGAAATATAAAAAAAAAATTTCTAGCCTTTTTTTTTTTAAACAATTTAACTTAAAGTCAGAAATGTTGATTGTTCACTCACGGACTCACAGACTTTATCGTAAATTTTTAATGGTGAAAAGGCTGTGGCTGAGCTTGTCTGCAGTGTCTTCATTGTTGTTTGTCAATTTGGCAGAGCTTCTTTTTTTTTTTAAAACAAATTGGCAGAACTTGATTTTATGATATAATAAATAAACTTGCTTTTTTTTTTTTTTTTGAACAAGGGCTTGGGAGTAGCATGGGAATAATTTGAGACATTTCATAAGTATTGGAATCGAACTTTAATTTTGTTAAAAATCATTTTTTAAAGAAGGTGAATGAATCATTTTGTATATTCTACAAATAAATTAAAAAATTATAATATGTTTTTTTTTTTTGTTATATTATTTTTTTAATTTTTTTATATATTTTAAAAGAATATATGTTATCGTATTAATTTCGTTGATAAAATTTTAAAATTTCACTAACGATTAATGAGATAATTTTTTTTATAGAATTAAGGATATGATAAGAACAATTTTGTTAGATGTGGAACATTTAAATCATATTTATTGATTTATTCAAAACCTATTTTGTATATTAACATAATAATTCATGAAATATTTCATTGCCGTTAGTTTTGATTCAAACATAACAAAAAATGAAAATACATTTAAACAATAATTAAATTCTCCCAACTTTCTTAGTTTTTACCAAGTAAAACTTTTCTCCAGGAGATTTCTCTTAAATTTGTTTCATTATAGAAAGGATTAAATGTGGAAAATATGATTTAATCTGAAAATTTATTGATGTTTACAAAATACTGTAACAATGAAATTGTATTCATGTGGGGTTTTTAGTTTTTTTTTTTTTAATGAAAAATTTCATTATAGAACAAGTCCATAACTATAAAATATCATCTTAAAAAGTTTTACTTCTTACTCAAATCAGATTGAACGATTTAAAAGTGGTATTTTTTGACAATTGAGTACTGAAATATCTTTCATACAAATTAGGATTAGTAATCCATTCCAAGACCTGGAGTTTAACATTTTCCCATGAATCATCAATTAATAAGAATCAACAGTTTTTCAAGAATCATTTTATTTTTCGAAATCTCAGATTTCGCGAATCATACGTACTCATTAATGTTAAAGATCAAGCTACTAGTACAACATTATGGCGTAATCCTTGGACCGACCAATCAAAGACATGCAAAAATGGCATGCTATCATCTTTAACAGCTGGATGCATAATCTGATCAGACATGCAAAGCATACATTTACATCTTTTCTTTGTTTGAAATGTTTTGGTGTGTTCTAATATCCATACGTAATTCTCTCTATTTCTAATCACTAGGAACGGGGGATGTATAGTTCAATGGCAAGTAGTAACATACAATTTTAGTAAGTAATTTACGCGTAATAAAACGGCACTGGAAGAGATGGAGGTTTCTGTACTGTTATGGTCATCTTTTCTGTTGTCGCTGGCTCACATGCACAAGCCATTGCTATGAACCTTGGGACCTGATCCCCCTGGCGTCAAAATCGGCAGGCTCTGCCCTGCCATTTTTTGCTGCCTTGGCTTCTGTTTCAAGCACTCAAATATAAGTACACCAACAGGTAGTTTTTGCTTAAGCAATAACAATATTTGCAGTACAAGAATTAATCAAGGGAGAGAATCAAAAAGAGGGAGGAATGCCATTACAGGAGATTCAACTTGAACGTCATCCTGATGATCATCAGAAGATTCGAGGATCAGGACCCGAAGATTGTACCAGTTGAGGTAACAAATAAGAAACCCGCTTATGCAAAAAAATAAGATCAAAAGAAGGGATAAACCGAGAGGAAACCCTATGGATGGCCTACTTGACAATTCTTCATTCTCCATCGTTCTTTTTTTCTTCTTCTTCTTCTACCTTCATGTAAATCATGATACCTAAATGAAAAATGGGAAGAAAATAGGTAGCTGGCTAGTAGGTGCAAAATCTCTAGAGCGGATAGTGGTGGGTTTTGTTTTTGGTAAAAAAAAAAAAAATCATTGAAATTCATGGAGTATACATTGGTGGGTTGCCGAGAGTTGGGGCACATCAATTTTGGACGTAGCACTTCATCAAGTACGGAATTTCCAGTTCTTACAATTTGTTGAATCTCTACATTGTTGGAGAGAATAAACTTCAAAGAAATTAGAGATGAGTTACAGTCTCTTATTTTTCGACTAATAAATTATAATTTAATTAAACAACTAAATTCTTACAACTTCAATTTAGTATTTTAAAATTTCAGAACCCACATTAAATCAAGATCTCCTTGCCACAATTAATATTAATCAGTGAGAAAATTTGAATTTTCAAAGTCAGGCAGAAAAATTGAAAATTTGATTTCCAATTTCCAAGATGAAGATGTTTTGTTGACAGATACATGCAATGCATAATGATGAAACTTTACTGATAATATATTGAGTGACCTTTGTATTTGATTCTTTGTATATTAGTTTCAAGTCTTTTTTATGTCCAATCAACGATCATCCATCAATTCGGCTGCTTCTGCATTCCACTTTCGACCCAAAGTGGGGTGTGCAATCATTTGGTATGTAATATATATATTTACATCTAAGTAAAGGAATTGCCAGGTGGAGATGCAAAGTCACGGTCAGTAGAAAATTTTACCTGGTTTTGATGTTTCTAGGGATCCATGGAAAACAGGGTGCCTTACAGTAACAGAGCTGCAGTTCAGAGCAATTTTGGTGCTAAAACGGTAATTCCATCGCTCTGCAAATTACTCTAAAACTATCTCAAATTGAGTCAAGGCAAACTTATTAAGTTGCCAGGACATGAATTGCTAGCAGCCGAAAGGCTAAGAAAGATCACATAAACATGGTTATTTAACCAATCCTAGTGGCATTATTATATGGATCCAATTTTTATTAACTCAATCAAATTCATTAACATTGTTATATAGCAAGTCAATTCAAATTTTGGGTTTTTTTTTCCCCAGAAAAAAATAGCATTTTCATTTCGCTGAAACGATCAATATTGATACAGGTACACAGTCTCAGATGTAGTAGCTAGCTGGTAAGGTATTTTTGATTGCATTGTGATTGCATAATTGGCCATCAAAATTTTCATGATTTGATAAAGGATGATGCTGCTGTAGGTCTTGTGACTTGGGCCCTATATATTTTTTTTACCAACAGACTGTTTTGGGCCTTCTAGACCTAATTTCCTAAACTGCTTCTTAAATTGATTTCATTTTTTTTTAATAATTAAGACAGTGAGAGATAGAATTATTATCAAGAATTCAACATTTTACTATTGATGGACATTAGTACCATGCAGTGCCATTTGATTATTCCGTTGGCTGCTGAGAATGGGTAGCAAAGCTAGTCTAAATGCAGCTATTGTTTTGATCCACAAAATTTTCTTCCCCATTTTGGCTTGCAAAATAGTTGAATATAATTCCAACAGAAGCATTTTCACAAATTACATCATGGTAATCTGATGTAATATTTTTCTTGCATATTATCAAGCTAATGAATGGAAGTGTGCAGTGCTGTGAAACAGCTTTATTTAAGTGATTTAGGAACAATTATGGCCTTGGATTTTAAGAGAAGTAAACAAAGGATTGAGTGATAGAAGAACTGAATTAGCAGTTATTATTAAAAAAACTTCAGCTCCAGATGCTGGAATGTTATTACTATTGTCAAAGATTTTTTTTTTTTGGCTCTTTTAGTTCTGTTCTACAAATTAAATGTACTCTAATCTCTTTTTGCTAGATGGATCCTGTTGCCTGCGAAACAACTCAGCACCTTCCTATCAACTCCGAGGAAATCTCTCAGCTTCTTCCTGCTGTTGGGATCTTTATCCAGCAATTGGTATTAATAATTGTGCCTTTCCAGAAAGTTTGTCCTCTTTTTGCGTCACATCAGAGGATTTCACCAATCAGAGTTTGCAAAGTGAGATAAGGGTCATATCAAAGCTCCAATCACAAATTCTCTATGTAGACATAAATTCGATAAAGCACGGTCAGAGAAGACAGCCTGATTTAACATTTAGTACAAAAGACCAGTAAAACTTATCCTTAGAATAAACAAATCCTGTTTTCTTTATATATATTTGTGTACTGTGTTACTACTAGCTCTATGGTGGTCCACTACTAGTTAAGCCTAGGGTACCTATTCTTTAATTGTATCTTTGGACATAAAATTTCATGCTTCCTTCAAAAAAACGTAGGGCATTCTTAATATGTTCTTTGTCTAATTTGCTCTCAGTTTTCAGGAATCAGGAACATGTTATTGTAATCTAGGTTAAAGTTTTCAAAAGCTGCATTTTTTGTTATCTTATGGCTTGCCCTGTTGCTTGGTTTGCACTCCAGAATCAGGTCTCTTGGCTCACGTTCGCAGACAGAATTGCTTGCAGGATCCCAAAAAATCCGCTCAGATTCATCTCAATGGTGTCCATTTTGGAGCTCTACTCCTTGTCATTGAGTATCAGCATATGTCAACAGCATTCTGTCATGTAATATGAACATTTTTCATCAATAATATTCATTAAAGTCAACTTGTTTTTTCAAAGAGTTGTCTCAGCATGAAAAATCATGAGATACTTGCAACTAACGTCTGAAAGCATTATGGCAATTGTTGATGCTGTAAAAACTTTGCTTAAGTTTTCTAAAACTTTGGGAAATATATGCCAAAGCTATCTGATTCATGGATCTGAATGCTTCAGTTTTTACAGGCGGCAAACACTGGCAAATGCCACTATCCTGTTCTTGATTATAGCTCTGATGCTGATGAATCTGACAATTCAGTTTATCATATGTATGTTGTGATTGCATCATATTCATCAGCACATGGAAGTAAAGCTAAAGGAATGAAAGTCAGTGAGTTTAGCTGTAGTACACAATCTTTATTTGTATTCTTGCTCATAATTTTAGTTTACCGCAGGTGAAATTTTTTTACTGCGGGTGAACCTCATTTGTCAAAAATGCTGTTTCCTTTTGTTGCATCAGTTATCTGCTTTAAATCTTTTGATTGAAAAACCCCAAGATTCCGTGTACAATATGTGCTTGCGCATATTTTTTCCAGTTGTATAGCTGTAGAATGAGTTGATAGCTTGCAAATGGAACTATCAGATACTTGTTATGAGAAAAAAAAGCAAAAAAAGTTGTTTTAACTGCGGAAACTCACTGCCCCACTCCTACCTGCTGAGTAAAAGAGAATGGAGAAAAAGTAATTACCTTTTCACCTTTTCCATTGTGGAAAATGGTAGCATTGCTTTTTCAAATGATTTACAAATGCTAAATCTATTATTAGAAAGCCATTTTTTGCATCTGAAAATTGTGTGCAAAAGAATCTTAAAACATTACTAACCCACTGTTGATAAAGTATTGAACTCTTTGTTCGGATTTAAATTTTAAAAACCTTGAATACTAAAAAAAGGCCACTAAATGTTGGATGAAGAAAAGGCTAACAAAGAATTTTGCATTAACATTGAAGCAATTATTACAAAGCTCTGAAGACTAGAATTTCACTTATTTAAGAAGGCAAAAATTACTCACAATCCTTCACTTCAAAAGCTCAGTGAAATAACAGAGAATTTGGAAGCATATAAAAAATTCACCAGAATTTGCTTCTTTTGTAGTCCTTTAATTTTGTTCATACAAACATCTTCCTCCATAGCCAGCATTTTTAAATAATGCCTGCTTTATGTCGTCAGAACTTATTAATGATTTCTGTTCCAAGTCCTGCAATGTTGACCAGAATGTATGTAAGATTGCAAGTTAAAAAGTTACAGAGGCTTAAAATGAAAGCGATTCAGAAACAAACTAACAATATTTTTTTTTTTGTTTACCTCTGAGCAAGATGCTTGCATTGCAAAATCATTGAAACAGCTAATAACACATTGTTGAATCTCAAGGCCAAATGTTTCCAAGGTTTTTATAGTTGATAACAACAATCCTGGTTGCCCTGCACAACAAATCTCAATTCTTGTATCCTCATTTCTTCTTTCCACCTCAAACTGCACGAAACAGGTATAGGAATTTAATTCAGGATTTGGGCATTTTGAAATAATGGTGCAGAAGAATCCAATACCTTTGGTGTGTTTCTCACTAAGATTTCATTTGGTTTTACATCCTTGAAAATGTGAGCCATGTTTAACCCATTTGAACCAGCTTCAATTTCTTGCTGCAAACTTTTGATCCTCTCCAGGAGCTCTTTCGTGTAATCTATAGTATCTCCAAGTATGGATGTCCTGTCCATCTGTTGAAGAGCAATGGAAGCAAAACCAGATTAGACCCCCATAAGAACTTGCATTTTGCGCAAGGAATATGACAATATGTGCTGATTTGAAAATTTTCATGGAAGTTTCATTGCTATTTACCTTGCTTATCTTAGGAACAATCGATCTTAACATCGAAAGACGGTCATTTAGCCGCTTTCTTCTCCTTCTCTCTGCCATTAGATTCTTTGAAGGCTGCCCCTCCAACTTCTTCGCTCGATTCTTGCGGTTTATACAGGCTCCAGTGTTGAAAACTGGTGCTGCAGGTGATTGGATACGCTCTGGTTTGCAAGTAGCTTGGACATCCAACTTGTGAAGTTCATCTACAAGGAAGCCTGATTCGTCTTCCTCCACCATATTCAACGAGTAATCTTCTTGAACTGGAAATGGGGGTGTATCAAATGTGTTATTTGATGAATCTGTTACTTGTAGTACAGAGAATTCATCACCAAGTGAACAATAGACTTCATTGAAGTTGTAATTGAAGTCCTGCTCAAAAGGCACAGATAATTGTTGACAGAAAGAATTTGGAACAAAACTAGCTGCAGGGTTCTCAATATCAAAGCAATCAAAGTTCCAGCCACTAGAGAAAATCTCATTCATTTCTGTTGGAATTGTGTCCCAACTGTCTCTTCTGAAAGCTAATAATTCCTCCAAGAAACCTTGTTCATAAATCTGATCCATCTCCTTTTCTCTCGGGAATGCTATTATTATTAGGACTTAGGAGATGCCTTGAGACATTCAAAGTCTCACCAAGTTGAAGAATATATATAGCTACACATGTAAAAGTGGGTCGAAAATAAAATATTCAATATATGATTTTGGTATGAATTATGTTGTAGTTATTAGCCCTCAGAGTACTAAGATTGAAATGGAATCTGCTTTTCCATACTCTCTTTCTATGAGGGGGATTTCATGTCTTTTTCACCGAAATCCTCAAAATTTTTTTTTGAAAAACGTAATATTTTAATTGGTAATTCCCCTGAAAACTTTGACCCATCTACTGATATTATTATTTGCCTTAGGCCATCCCATATGAACATGTAAAGCCAGCCTTCTCTCTCTCTCACAGTTTGACACAAGCACAAAATTTGCCGATCTGGGTCCCATTTCCTGCTGCCTCTAGAATTTGGCTTAGCTCACAAATTCAAAATTCGTTGTTGGGTGTGTTTTTGTTCTTTCCTGACGTCCTTTTCTTGTCACTAATGTTGTTATTATCAGCCTCGTTTTGTTTTTGATTATACATAATCAAGTAAGGCATAAGTACTGCTACACATCTCTCATGTTCATCATTTTAGAACATAGGAATGGTGACATCCATCCCATTCTCAGTTTCCCTCATCTCACCTGGCTGAAAAAATAATGGGATTTTTTTAAACATGATCAGGAACCTGAGGCCAATTTACAAAACTTCAAGCGAACTGTTTCTTAAAGGGATTGGTTTGGCAGCTGATATGCAAAAGGCTTTAATCAGTGCATGGATACGTAGAATTGTAGACTCCATAGTCTAGTCATTTTATTATGTAGAACAGATCAAGGTTAGAGGAAAAGATTTAGACAAAATTTTTTAGGTGAAGTTTGTAAAATTCTCTGGTAAAAATGATTAGTTAAAAATTAAAATTGAAAATCAAAATTAATAAATTAAAAGATCTTATCACATAGATTAAGTGAAAAAATTTAATAAATTTTGATATATATTTATAAGTAGACATTTAAAAAAAATGTTAACAAAATATTTACCATTAAATAAGTATCGAATAAATTTAAATTATAAATAATATTTTCAATAATTTTTTATATATTATTGATTTTTACATTAAATTCTATCAAATTATCGATTTAAATTTTTTATTAAAATTTTTATTAAATCATTTTTAAGAAGAAATTTCACTTAAAAGAACCTAATAATGTAATTTTTATCATAATGATCACAAAGAAGGGCAGTAATATATTTCTAATTGCACAGTTCTAGGTATATATATTTCATACAGGAAAACTTTTATAGGCCAAATATGTTTGATAACATATACTACTAAATAATTTTTTTTTTCAATTTAAAAATTTGGAAATAATAAGTAAACTTTATAGATGAAAAGAAAGTTACTTTTTATTATAGTATAAACGGTACAATGAATCTGTGTGCTGCTGACTGAAAGGAAAATTGATGAAGCAATTGCAATTCCATTGTCGTTATCAGTGAAATTTCAAGAATGATTATAAGAGAAATTATCACATCCATTCATTTAGAATGAAAATTTTTTTTCTTTAAACTCTATTACTATTAATAAAATTAACAAAATGACACATGTTATGCTTGTAATAAAAGCATAATTGCATGTGGAAAATGATGCCTTTAATCATAGATTCTTAGCAGCCATGGTAATAGTGACTAACTTTAAATTAAAAGAAGGAAATGAAGGTAAATTCTTTCCTTAGCTAATTATGGAAAAAGTCTGTAATTTTAATTTAGGTTTTTTTTGGACACTTTTTTATATATTTTATTTAAGAAAATAAAAAAGCTTTTGGGATTTAAAAGTAAGTGTTTTTTAATTATAAAAATATATAATTTTTTAAATGAAAAAAACACATAATTTTACTTTTATATAGATTAATTATTATATGATTTACATCTTAATTATTTGTCATTGTTTCCCAAACGAAACAATTAAAAAAAGGGTTAGAGGATTAATTATTAAATAAAAACAATTAATAAAAAGATCAAATTAACCGATGCTTATAAGTATTGATTAAAAAAAGTTACATTTAAAAATTATTTTTACTAAATTAAAACTTATATAAATTAATTATATATTTTCTTAAATATCAGCTTAACCATTAATTAAACACATTATTATTTCCCTTAATAAGATTATTAGTCGGTTTAAACTTTAAAGTACTGTAGCAAAGTTGAGATATCAACCACGATACGTGTCTCAATCTCACATCCCCACGTGTAACTGTACGGAATCTACCTCGTCAAGAAACACAGCCAACAGCCTACAGGTCCATGAGTCATTCCCATGCATGTTCTAACCAAAACATTGGGAAAAAAAATAATAATTTAATTTAAATGCTAATTAAAAAAAGAATAAAAACCAACTATACCTTTCCATCTCTCTCATTTTTTAGTATTATTAAATTAATAATTAATTCAGAGAGCTTTAATTAAATATAAATTTTATAATGAAAAAAAAAATTTTTCAACAACTTATATTTTGTCTAAACAGAAGAAAAGAAAGTTTTGTGTTTCTTTTTTTTTTTTTTTTGTAAGATGTAATGTCAAATCAATAAGCAAAAGAAGAGATGTTTTTGTTTTGGTCGACATACTATATGCATGTATATAATTTCTTTCATTTTGAATGTCTTATCGATCTATCAAAGATCATCACGGATGAAACATTATTATTTCACTTTACTCTTTCCTTTTTACTCATTTTGTTTGAAAAAAATTGTTCTCCAAAAATCCATATGTATATTTCAATTCTTCGTTGTTTTTTTTTTTTTTAACAAAAGAGTTTATAATTTGAAAATAAAAAATTAAGATTACAAGTATTAAAATTTACATTTTTACATGTTAAATATGATCTTTTAGATTATATGAATCAAGTTAAACTTCAAATTCAATTCTTGATGTTTGATTTGTTTGATTTTGTATAGGCGATATGTAACGTATGAAAGCAATAAATAGATAAGTGAGGCTTATCAGCTAGTTGTTTCATGGCATCTTTCGTTCAAGACATGCATTAATGTTGTTTCTTGGCATCTTTCCTTAGTTATTAAAATTAAAAATAATAGTCAAATTGAAATGATCAGTTAAAAACTTCATTAATGCGATAATAAAATTACAAATTCAAACAAATTTATATACATAATATCTCTTTCAATTAGATACAATAATAAAATAAAAAAATTTAAAGATAAATTAAAAATAAAAAAACTCTATTATTAGCTTCTTAATTTGTATATATATGGGAGTGTTTCATCTTTTAATTGATGATTTGACTGATAACTGGCCATTGACAACCAAAACCATTAACTTGTCTGTTGTAACCTATGATCAACCTATTAGTCCATATTCCCCCATCCTTTTTTTCTCTCTTTTTAATAGCCTTTCTTTGATACTTATATCCTTTTTAACAGTTGAAATTATTGTAATATGATTCTAAACAA
Source organism: Durio zibethinus (assembly GCF_047325235.1). NCBI lineage: Eukaryota > Viridiplantae > Streptophyta > Magnoliopsida > Malvales > Malvaceae > Durio > Durio zibethinus. Next base: position 3,579,049 of record NC_143181.1, read on the forward strand.
AATAAGCAGGAAGTAGAGAAAAGGTTTTTTCTTCTTCTTTTTTTCTCCTCTTTTTATTAGATACATAGAGAGAAGATGCATGATTTCAATATTAAATTTACTTTTGTTCAGATAGATTTGAACCAATATTGTTAATATTTTGGATTGAAAAACAAGCATATCATGTTGAATGTTAAGATTTGAACCAATATATACTCAAATTGGATTTCTTTAATGGGAGAAAGGTTAAAAGAATACGTATAATATATATTAGCTTTTAAACTCTACAAGCAAGTTACCATGTTGAATGTTTTATCATATATTATATTAATCAATGTTATTAATAATTATTGATGCATCATTATATTTGAATGTATTATTACGCATCCATTTGTAAAAATGTGAATTCAACAATAGTGATAAAAGCGAGATCCTAGCTGACATTTTGTTTAGCTGTTCCACCACACTATATTCACAATGTTTTATTAACCTCATGAACTCACAAGCCTCTTTTTTAGAAATGGGTTTCTGATACTCCTGACTTGGCACTGCCATAAAATCTTTCCCATTCCCTTCTTTCTCTCTAACTTTTACTTTTTGCTTTCTGACCTTCTCTAACATTTATGAAGAATAACACCTTCCACTCTTAGTCATGTCGCCTGCACCAATTATGTTTGCAGTATCAGAATTGCTCGACACATCTTCCCTATTAAATCTTGGTGTTACAACATCACAGTTGTATTTTTAAGGGATTGCTTTATTACTCTGGTATGGGAAAAAACTAAGGATTTTGAAGGTTATAACTGATTTAGATGTGGGTTGATTCTCCACTAGCTTTGACTTCCTATAATATGTTGTTATTAGTTTTGGGGCAAGCCTTGGAACCTGTTCGATGGTAGATATTTTTGCATTCATTGAGCTATCTTTGTCCTCGTATAGCTCAACTTGGAATAAGTCTATCAACTGCTATAATACTTGACAAAATTGATCATAGTCTTCGATTGAATACCTCATGGCTCCTTTATGATATTTACACATTTGAGTTAGGTTATGCTTTTCATGGTAAGAACGTGGATCTATTAGATACAACATATTTACCTCGAATAAGGAATTAAACACCTTGGCTAAATGGGTCTTGATCTTATCCATTTTTCTTTTGATTTAATTGGCTTTATCTTTATGTATGACATTAATTATTGCTCTAGTATAGGTTGGCAAATGATTATCATTTACATTAAGTGCCATTTTTCTTCAAAGCTTATTAGACCTTTTTTTTTATCAAGTTTTGTATTTTATGTTTCAAAGAGATGTAGTTCTTAGTAGAATGGCCTATAACCACGTAGTGATAATCACAACGAGCATTTGGGTTATACCATTTAGAGAAAAGTGATTTCATGAGATCTACATGAATACGAGCTACTAAAATTTTCTCATTGAACTGTGGGAGTAAGTCTATATAAGGCATGGGGATCAAGTTAAATGTGACTTTTTCCTAATTATTTTGTGGTGCTCTTGAATTATTTGGCTGGGTATTTGATTTAAGGGCAAATCTTGCCTAGGGTATAGTAGATGAGTTGTATATGTGAGCGGATGGTTGTGGTTGAAATGTGGATTGGTAAACCTGCTGGTATGATAGTTGATATGAGCAGTGGGTAGCGACTACTTGGGCTAGATACATGGGTTAGTTATAAAAAAGAACATAACCTTTGAACTGTTGGCCCTTATAACTCACAACATGAGCTTTTTCTTCTTTCTTCTTAGGTAGGGCACCTTTTTTACACTAGTTATCTTTCCTCTATATAACTTGCTTTTCTTAATGGTATTTTCAATTATCTCACCTGATATAACCATGTCGATAAAGTTTTTCATAGAATTTTCTATTAATCTTTCATAATAAGGAGGCTTAAGAGAATTGACAAAAAGCACTATTACTTCTTTCTTTGTAAAAAGGTGAAAGGTGGTTTAACTTGATAACCAACATCCCTCAATCTTTGGGCATATTGCTTGAAACTTTTTGTAGCTTTTTTTTCATACTTTGTAAGGAGAGACAGTCTGGCGCCAAGTCTATTATGTGTTTATATTAGGTTACAAATGCTTTTGGTAAACCATTTCATAAACGGATGAGGACTTAGTCTAACTACACATACTATCTAGTCACGAAGCCTATCAGGCTATCTTTAAATACATGCATCAATAATTTTTTATCATGAGCATAAGTAGTCATTTTACGATAATATATGGTAATGTGGGTTATCGAGCACTTAGTCCTATAGTATTTTTTAAATTCAGGGACTTTAAACTTTGGTGGAATAATCACGTCAGGGACTAAATATAGTTGGGCTACATCCATAGAGCCGAAATACTCCATACCTTTAATGGCCCAAACTCTTTCCTCTAAAATGTTCATTTTTTGCTGGGAGCTTAACTCTTTTATTACCTTAGAGGTTTTTGCTTTCAACATCTCATTCTCTTTAAAGTCATCAAAATCGGATATTTCAATTGGGTCTACTATCTTTACCCCAAAGGTGGCGTTAGTGTAACTATGATATGGCACTTCAAAATATGTGTAAGCATATGCCTTAGAAAATGGCATGGGTAGGGCTTATATCTTCTGAAAAGATTGACCTTGGTTTGGACTAAACCTATAAGGGTATAAAAGATCCATAATATCTTGTCTTTCACTCAGATTGGGGGTCTCATTACTGTCTTACCCTTATCTAATTTTTTTAACATTTTCATCATCTTTGTCAACTCTCTTTTTATTTTTTCTTGAGCTTTCTTGATCTTGTCCATACGAGTACTTTGTTCTTGTTCCATTTGTCTTGTTCGCGATCGAGTATTATATGGGTGATTTACAGGTTAGCTTGAGTTTATTGATGGTCGAGCTATCTTTGAATATTTAATATCATATCTCAGAATTAGCAAGTTTATATGACTATCTTATAAAAACCTATGATGATTATTTTGTTAAATGCAATGACTAAGAATGCATGCTTGTAAAAAAAAAATTTACCTTAAAACAATGTTCAACCAAAAGATTTTATTTATTCTAAGAACTTTGTTTATATAAAATTTATCATCCTAGAATTATAATCGTAAAATCGCTTAATCTACTCATACTGATCTCTCGCTTTCTCAATAAAGTTCAGCAAACACTATCTATGTTTCCCTATTGAGGCCACCACCTGCTTCAGTGCTTCTGTTTTTTCAACCGTTTCTCTTGCCTTACATACCCCTTTGCAAATTTAGGTTGTTAAGTGCTCAATATACCTCTGTTTCCCTAAGTTTTCTGTTTTGCCATACCATATTTGGTATGATAATTTTGTATGCTTTATACAATAATATAGTCTTCTTGTTCATTTAATCTTTGTCTCAATATGGTTATGTAACTGTTTAGCATATTATTTTTTGTTTGCACCTCAATTTTTTTTCCTCTAATTTAGTATATTCTTGCTTCAAGCGTTTATTCTCATTAGTCAGTTCAGCAATTGTTATCTACTTGGCTTTTACCTTCACACATAATTTTTGGTGTAGCTATGCTAAATTTTTTATAGCTGTATCATGTTCTCTAGCAATTTTGTAAACTTTGACTTACTATTTTTTAGCTTTATCTTTCTATTGATCTTTCTACTCTTGAAGCTTTTGGATATCTTACTTTAGCTTCTCTTTTTCAGTTTCAAACTTTTTTTTCATAAGCTTTAATTATGATAGTATCTTTTTAAGCTTTTCTTTTGTTGGTTGTTGAAAGTCTTTAGGAGTGAATACGACTTTTTTTCCTCATCTTGCTATTCAGACCAAGTACTCATGAGTGACTTTATCAGTAAAAGGTTTAAGGCTCATTCTGTGAGGATTTTTTTCACGCTTTAATCACATCATTCATCTTTTGAAATATTTTTGGCTCACTGTAAGAAAAATCTGACTGACGAAGTTTTTGTGTCATGAGAATGAACTGTTCTACCCTAAACTATCTTCTCACTAGAAGTGGTGCATAACTTGTTGATCCCATAAACTTAAAAGTGGAATCACGATCTTGTTTTCACACTAATAATGCATGGATTTTTTATTCATCTATGAGACCGACCATCTCACCTTAGTGTTCATCAACTTTTGTAAGAAAGCTACCCACTCTCTTTTAAACTTTAGTTTTGGTCACTTGCTTTCACAGAATTTTTTAATTGGAACTTGATTACGGAAGTAAAGCTTTGAGAATGCATTTTTCTTACACTTGAAGTGACTTTTCATTCATAGATACAATAGCGATATACAACCTATGAAACATCTTCCGTTCTAACGATAATAACTCAATGATCTAATAGTTTCTGTCAGTATTATCATTGAAGGGTTGTAGCCATTTATCATATTTTTGAAGAAGTCAACCACTGATATCTCAATATAACCCAAAACCTTTAAAAAAAATTACCATTTCGTATATGACTAAGGCAAACACATCTAACCCCTGCTCTTCATTGGTAAGTTGTACTAGAATATCATGAAAAACCTTTCAAGAGAAACAAACTCACTCTTGTTTTTTCTTTATATGAGAATCCACAATCTCTTTGTTTATGCCCAAAAAATGGGCCAGATTCTTATAGAATCTTGATTTATGTTTTTTGACATATATCTTGTTAGGAGCCTTGAGATGCAGACCCAACAAAGTTAAATATTCTTCAATAGTTGGTGTCATATCAATTTCATTGAAGATGAAACACTTGTATGAAAGATCTCAAAATTGTACCACAGCTTTAATTAGTTGATTCTCGACATTAACCCATAAAGGTGTGCTATATGTCTATGTTTCTGACAAAAATCCTTTCGTCTTGATGGACTTATCTTTTTTCATATATCAATCAAATCCTTTAGATTATTTTATTTGAGAATGATAGATGTTTCTTGAGACAAGGTAAAAACATGGCCGACTGGTAGACATCTCTATCTTTTTGTTAGATTTTTTTAAACTGAACCTTTACCTCATTTGGTGACTTGTAATGAGCTAATACAGATGTAGAGCAGACCAGTCATTTTGTGGAATCCATAAAAATACTCTTTATTGAATATTATCTTTTTATGCAAATATTCTTTATGCAACTTAATAATATGAGTATGAATCATAAAAAAATGAATAAGAGAGATTATTAGTATAATGGATCAAAAAATATATATAAATAAATAAATTAAAACATCATACACAATAAAAGAATGAATTCTAAGCTTTTGGTCAATTTTAAAGTGCAAGATATGGCTCTATCTATAGGTTAGGCATTTCTAAGGTTCATTGTATGTGGTTTAAAGGTTAAAATTCTAAAAGTTCCCAAATTACTCCTTACATCATTATCCATCATAGAGATATGACTCTATCTATAGGTTAGGCATTTTTAAGATTCATTATATGTGGTTTAAAGGTTAAAAATCTAAAGGTTCTCAAATTACTCCTTACATCATTATCCATCATAGATTAGTAAGACACCTTAATCATCACTCATTATAGGTTACAAGCAGAAAATGTTCAATATAAGTAGGAGTATTTCGTTAGTCTCTGTGAAGGTATTAAAATCTCACAAAAGCGTAGGTATTTTACTCCCTCCTAGAAGGATGAAGCTCAGGTATAGAACTCATGTTATGCATATGCATATGAATGATATAGTAAGCAAAATAAATAGAATGAATGAATAAAAAATCTTTACAAAAAATTCGATTTTGTTAAGCTTTTGGATAACATAAATTTATTTGCTAACTTGACTCTCGATTTGTCCTCAGTGAAGTCATCAAACTGTCATAATGTATAGATCTGGGGGCCTATCATTGACATTGACTTAGAGAGTCGCCATCAATCTTTTTTATTTAGGTATAATTGGTTACTTAACTAAATTTTTACATTTTTAAAAAGAAATCCTAAGTTTGACTCAGATACTCTTTAAAAGGTAAATTCAATTTCTACAGAATCAAAACTAGGTCCGAGAGTACGATTATATGTGAAAAAAATTATAGCACCTCCATAATGCTCATAAAAAATGGTACAAGCTTGATTTTTTGTTATCCATTAAGTCTTAAGAATCTTACTAAGTAATTAATTATTAAAAAATATTCTTAATTGACCCCAATACTTTTGACAAAAAATTAAAAAAATTTCTTTACCTTAAGAGTATATAAGAAAGCTATTATTTTTCTTGCAAAGGCTTCGTCGTTAGATTATTTAACATTAAAAAATTTCAAAAAAGAAAAAATAATGATACTTTAACTTTTTTCGAAGATTTTTTTTCTTGTTTTATCTTTTTTTTTTTAAAATCCACACCTTTATTCAAGAAAAATTAATACTTTCAACCTTTCCTTAAAGCTTTTTTTTAAAAAAAAAATTTTATTTTCAAGAAAAATTGATACTCTAACTTCTCATAAAAAATATTTTTTGAAAATTTTACTTAAGGAAAATTGATACGTTCAATTTTTCCTTAAAATATATTTTTTTGAAATTTTATTTTCAAGAAAAATTGATACTTTCAACTTTTCCTTAAAATGTTTCTTTTGAAATATTACTTTGAAGGAAAATTGATACTTTTAACTTTTTCTTAAAGCATTTTTTTGAAATTTTATCTTAAAAAAAAATTGATACTTTTAACTTTTCCTTCAAACATTTTTTGAAAATTTATTTTCAAGAAAAATTGATACTTTTAATTTTTTCTTAAATCATGTTTTGAAATTTCATTTTTAGGAGAAATTGATACTTTTAACTTTTCCTTAAATATTTTTATGAAATTTTATTTTTAAGAAAAATTGATACTTTCAATATTTTCTTAAAATATTTTCTCTAAAATATTACTTTCAAGGAAGATTGATACTTTCAACTTTTTCTTAAAGTATTTTTTAAATTTTTTATTTTCAAGAAAAATTAATACTTTCAACTTTTCCTTAAGGTATATTTTTTGAAATTTGATCTTCAAGAAAAATTGATACTTTTAATTTTTTCTTAAAGTATTTTTTTAAAAAAAAATTCAATCTTAAAAAAAAAATTGATACTTTTAACTTTTTCATAAAGTATTTTTTTAATTTTTATTTTAAGAAAATCATTGAAAATCTAAAGAATGTTTAATTAAATAAATAAAAGATATCAATTTAATCAATAAATAAATAAACAAATAGATAAATAGGATAAAAAACCTTGGAGTGGCTCGGTTGGACTCGAATGGAATGTAGCTCTAGAGACAAACGTGACTGAAACGGCTTGATGTGCGACTTGGCTTGAAGGCTCAAAAGACAAGGTCGAGCTTCTGGATCAGTGGCACAGGTCGGGTTGGACCGAAGCAAACACGCAGACCCTGTTTCATTTTTAACCAAAAAACGTCATTTTCGTGTGGTATAAAAGACAAAGATTTCTTTTGTCTTCAAATGTTCTTTCCTCTTTATCTCTCTTCTCTTTCATTTTCTTTGCGTCACTTTCTAGATGCGAAGAATGCCAGTGAGATTCTTGTCGACTTTTGGGTTTTATTATCGAAAACTGGGATTTTAGTAGGAATATCATCGAAAAACTTGAATTTTCATCAAAAAGTTCACCGAATTTTAAAATTTTCAAAAAATTTCTAAAAAATGCAAAAAAAAACCCTAAAAAATCTAATCTCCTAATCAAAATGATAAATCCCCAGAAACTCCTTCAGAAAGCTATAATCTTTTTTGAAATTTTTTTTTAAAATCGCTCATCTTCTCTCTATCCACTTTGTGATCACCAAAAGGGTTTATATAGGGCTGGGCACAAGATTGAACGAGGGTTTTAAAATCAAAATCTCCTTATCCTCTAATCCGTTTATCCCTATTTAAAAAAAAAAATCTTTTTTATCCCAGTTTCAAAAATTTAAACTCTTAATCCTAGAGTTTTACTAAGACTAGAACTCTACTTTTATTTTTTTTTTAACTTTTTATTAACTTATCTGCAATTCACCGAAAAAACTTGATTAAAAATAAATGGGTGTCTACACATCCTATTAGTCCATATTCCCCTATCCTTTCTCTCTCTCTTTTTAATAGCCTTTCTTTGATGCTTATATATATTGTTTTAACAATTGAAATTATTGTAATATGATTCTAAAGAAAATAAGCATGAAGTAGAGAAAAGGCTTTTTTTTTTCTTTTTTTTTGGCATCAATATTAAATTTACTTTTGTTAAGATAGATTTGAACCAATATATACTTAAATTGGATTTGTTTGACGGGAGAAAGATTAGAAGAATACGTATAATATATATTAGCTTTTAAACTCTACAAGCAAGTTACCATGTTGAATGTGTTATCATATATTATATTAATCAATTTTATTAATAATTATTGATGCATACCTTACGAACAACTTAGCATAAATTATATCTTAAAATTAAAAATTAAATAATGTCATTATACTTGAATGTATTATTATGCATCCATTTGTAAAAATGTGAAACACAATTGATCTTTTGTAATATTTTACGAGCATATCATCATACTGAATGTTTTATCATGCATTACTTCAATTATTGTTATTAATAATTCTTGACACGTATTTTATATATAACTCAATGTAGATAAAATCAAGATTAAAAATCAATAATATCGATATATTACAACAAATATATTATAAGCCTAAATGTAAAAGCATGGAATATTATTAATCATATGTAGTAATTTTTTTCTTACTTTGATACTCTTTATCATGTCAAGTAGTTACTCGTAGTATATATCAATTTTTTCGATTTTTCGACATCCTTAATTGTTATGTATCATCTTAATTAGTGTCATTAATAATTTTAGTTGCATATCTTATTCCAATAACCAAAGAACAACTAATATCAGTATAATTAACATAATAAACAAGAGATAAATTGGAAACCAATACTAGGAGGGACGAAAAACCATTATATATTATTTATTTATAATTGACAGTGACAGATGCATCCACGAGAGCCACAATAGGGCAGAAAGAAAGTGAGAGGAAAATGGTGGAAAATGAGAAAACCAGGGGCAGTTTCTCCCGATCACCCCGACACTAGGCGGTTTTCTCAACATCAATATAGCAGTTTTTCCTGCTCTTTCTGAATATTACTAATACAGCTTGACAGCCCACAATATTATCTCATTTAGGGTTTTGTTTGGAGCTCAACGAAACCACCTTTTTTTTTTTTTCTTCATCTCTGTCTGATTAAATTTGTCAGCTACTGCTTTGTTTGCTAGTGGATTCAATGGTGAGGGATCCAAAGAAATGCTAAACAGTGCCAAATACAGGCTTTTGATCATTGAAAAAACAGAGTTGGATCTTCGTTTTTGTACGCATAAACGTATGGGACTCAGTTTGGATTGCATGTAAAATTAGAAAGAGATAAAGCTTTCATTTTCAGGTTTTTGCTTTTTTTGTAATATATATTTTTAATTTTAACCCTTTTTTCTTTTGCTTATATTTATTTCTAAAATCGGGATTGTACAATTTTGAGGAAAAAGGGGAAAAACATCATTAGGACACTAAAAAGGAAGGAAGATTGATTGCTTCACGGAGTCATTTCTAACGCAAGAAAATGAGGCCAACCCCACAAATCACAACCACACTTAATTACCAAAAGACGTGTTGAGATCCAACTCTCCTCTGCCATACAAAGTTGGAGAAAAAAAATTTTATAAAACAAAATATTTTCTTCAAATTATAATTTTAGTTTATATTTGATATATTATCAATATATAAATATTATATATTATAAGTGCATCATAAATTATTATATCATTGATTGTAAACTAATATTATATAGCTTCATGCACGAATACTGCATTAAATATAAATTTTAATAGTATTAATTTATTACTCCATAGTCCCAAAATGTTTAGAATGTATTAACTTTCATGGAATTTAAATTTTTTTTTATTTTAATGTATTTAATATTAAAATTTTTTTTTTTTATAAAATTAAAGTTTCGTGATTTTTAATGTAAAAAAATTAAAGAAAATAAAAAATAATTTTAAAATATAAAAGGTAAGAATTTTAAATGTTCAAAAAAAGAAAAATAACATAATTTTGGAACATCCTAAAAAAATGGATAAAGAAAATAGAACAAAATGAAGTATTTGTTAATTCTTTTATAAAAGAGATTGTACTTTAAAAATAAGAGAATCGATTGCAGATACTGAAATTTGAATATTAAATTTATAAGATGTGATTTTTTAATGATGATTATATGAATCAATTGAATTGATGTTAAAAATAAAGGTTGCAAAAAAGCTGAGTAAATTAAAAAATGTGTAGGATTAATTCATCGAGAGAATAATTAGTGATAAAAAGTCAAATTTATGAGCTTAACATGTGCTTAATCTATGAGTGAAAGGTATTTACTTCTTTCTAACGAAAGAAATTAACCAATATGATAACAAGTCAAATTTATTGACCGATACAAATTAAATTTACATTTTTATTTCAAACGAAACATCAATGAGGCAAAAGATTAATTATTGCAATTAATGAAAGGAAATGTTGAAATTTTAGCACAAACTAATCAACCTCTAGCTAACCTTTCATTCTAACCTTTCATTTGTTGGCCAAAGTCTAGCAATGGTTATCATCTCTCTTTGTCTACCGCTCCTCTCTGGAGCTAACATGTGACTATCGACCAAAAATGAGAGGTTCGGTCCGTACCCCTCAGCGTATTGTACGTGCCGGGTGCTTATTCGAATGTAGAGCTATCGATTTAAGTTTAAAACTTATATGAAATTTTATAAGTAAAATTTTTTTATTAGAAATAAGTAAATAAAAATTTTAATAAAGAATTCAAACATATAAATTGATAGAGTTCAATGTAAAAATCATCAATTTATAAAAAAAAAAATTAAATATTACTTATAATTCAAATTTGATTGAGAGTTATTTAATAATAAAAATTTTATCAATATTTTTACTAAAAATGTTTATTTAATAAATATTTCAGAATTTATTAAAAAAATTTCAAATTTTACGCAAAAAATTTTTAATTTATTTATTTTTATTAAAAAATTTCACAAATTTCATTTATAAAACTTCATGTAAATCTTTTTCATCGACTTAGACTTTTGAGTTATATAATATTGATGAAAAATTTGAAGAAAGAAAAAGTTACATGTAAAATAGTTTTTTTCTTTCCTAGCAATAGTCGATCAATCCATTACTCTTTGCATTATAAGTCAAAAAAACATTTCTTCCTATCTATCACCTTGTCGGGGATAAATCAATTAATGCTGAATTTGTCTAAACTTTAGCGAAATATGATCAATTTCTTCTATGTACTTGACGTTGAATGACTATAAGAGGATGAAATCTTTTTCTTCTAATGAGAATTGAGATAATTGTTATATATAGTTAAAAATTCACGAATGATCACTTAATTTTGAATGACTTTTTATTTTGGTCACCAAATTATAAAATTTAACAAGTTAATCATTAATTTTGTATAAATTTTATTTTTGTCTCTCAATCATTAATCTCTATTCGATGATGGGACATAGAGGCAAAGTCATGAAAGAAGGACCAAATAATAATTTTACTTTTAAAAAAAGGGATTAAGTATTATTTTTGATGTCACATTATCATCTATGATACGATGAAAAATTAAAAAAAGAAAAAAAGAATTGCATTAACTATTATATATCTATCTTAATTATTTTGTTTATTTCCATTAATTATTAGTATTTTCTTTTTTTTTCAAAAGAAAATAATAATTATTTGACTGCTTTAATTAGCTTGAGGAATACGATTATGAAGCCAAAAACAACAAAATTAATCAAGGGTTATAAAAATAGATTAGTTAAGAGATCTTTCTATTAAGCAATATTGACCATAAATCATAAAATCTTTTTTAAGTCTTTATAAACACAATTTTGTCTAGTGGGTCCATAATTAATTAATTTTTTTCATGTGTATAGCATTAATTAGGAATATTATATATCTAAGTACAGCTTTATACCTAAATATATATTTTTTATGAAAAAAAATGGTGAATCTTGGGAATGTCTTTGCATTATGATATCATATGCTGCTTCTCGACCAACATAGAACTCTTTTAAATCTTTCCTACAGCGAATAATGCCAAAATTATACACTTTTTTTTTATTTAGAAATTAGTTGTAATCTTAGTAATAATCTCTTTTCATATATTGATTATAATTTATGTATAGAAAGACCAAAGAATGTGGACCGCTTAGGGATTCAACGACCAGCTATAAAATAATTTATAAGATGGTAATTTATTCAATTGGAGTAATATATAAGCATAGTTTTTCTTAAGGAAGTCCATGAACATTTAAATAAAATTAATTGGTTCCATGTTTAGTAGTCGCACTACAATGAAATCTAACACGTTGTCTGTTCAAAGATTGAGGATGTTACAAATGTACACACTTTGTACCTTGATTAGATTAATTAAAGACATTTACTTTTTGAGAGAAAATTTATTATGAATTCCTCTTTAATTATATATTTTTTAGCATAAATTTGATGTTTCGTACATGAAAATCGTGATATAGTAATTCGTCGTGTTTATCAATTTTATTGAACAAAATTAGCTTCAAGTCTAAAAGATTGCACCTACAAATTGATTAATAGACTATTTGGTACTTTTTGGTAGCATGGTGAGAGGAATTCTCACCATGCAACAATTGCATTTTATGATTAAATTTTTAAAAATTCAATCATAAAATGATAACACGACATGATGAAAATTTCTTTCATTATTTTAATAAAAGAACCTTAATTATATCTTATTAGAAAGTTAATTTGAGAACATAGGGGCATTTAAGTTTTTCCAGTGATCCATTCTCCTACACTAATTTTTTTTTTCCTTTGATGAATTTAGTGTTGATACTGCTTAACACCAGTCAAATTAGGTAGGGGTCCTTTCGAAAAAAAAAAATAGCTAGAAAATCAGTCATGATTTTATGTCGATTAAGAACCCTTTGCTAAGATTGTAAAACAAAGAGAAATAAGAATTAATATTATAATCCCACTTGTTCATTCTGTTGACTGAATGACTGGTCGCTGCGCTTTTAACTTTATATTTGAAACTTTGAAGCTAATATTAGTCATGGCGTGTTCAACTTCCATTTCTATCTAATCTTGAGTTCAAGATATGCTTTTAGCTGTCTGATGTCTATGAAATTCTCTGCTTGACAAACAACTTTGCTGACTACGGAGAGATTTAATTTCGCAATCAAGGACAATAATATATTAACATATAAGGGTGGCTGTGGAGCTGATAGTAATTATTTGAGATGATCGAGAATCGAAATCTTGATTATTAAAATTAAAAGTTCAAAGATTAATTAATTTGGTTATTTTTTTAATTTTTTTTCCTTTGTAAGGATAAGAAATCATTTTCCCGTTCGTGAATATTGTGCAAGTCTTAGATTGTTTGCGTTCAAAATTCAATGTGTAATTATTAATACGTCTATAATTGTACATGTATAAACCCCAATTCATGTTTTTCTCCCTTCTGTAAAGCTTTTCATGTTTTCCTAAAATTATATACAAAATTCAAGTCATGTGCTTTCTAGCAGCAGCAGCCGCAGCTAGAAAGCAAGTTTCCCATTGTAATCTTCAATAGTGTGCCTGAGCGATGGTTAAAGTTTTAAGACTTGAGAATTGATGCGAATAATTTTAATAGGCCAATAAAAGAAATGTCCATTGAGCAACTTGGGTTAAGAATTAAGAGTACGATGATTTATGTGCAGCCTTTGAAAGAATCCCAGCCCAGTTCAGCTAGGCCCATTCTCTTTCTTGGATTTCGGTTAAACCAATTTTTCAGCCCGTCTTTCCCTTATAATTCAATTTGCTATTAGCCCAGTAGCCCACAATCAATTTGTAATGTCCTCCCGTTGTCAAAAAATAAACTTAATAATTTAAAATATAATACAAAATATAATATGATGATATAATATAAATATAATATAAATAAAAATTATGAAAATAAATAAAAATTTGAATTAAAATTTTAGTAATAATTATATATGAATTTAACAAAACTAAAAAAAAATATTTCATATTTTTATATTAACACACATTATAATACGCATTTTTTATATAAAATATAATATAAATATATAAATTTTAATATTTTATATTACATAAATACACAAATTATCAGTTTTATCTCAAAGCTTTTTTCGGGTCATTCTCAGAGCTTAACTAATAAACAAAATTAAACTGAGTTTTTTTTTTACCTTATTCTTGAAAGTATTATTTTATTTCATTTAATCACATTTAATAATTAAATTATATATCATAGTTGGGATTTAACTAAATTAATTTATACAATTATTTTTTAAAAATAATATCAATAAATTTAAATTCAGATTACAATACCTATAACCCTTTTTTTTTATTTTCAGATTTTGATATTTTTATAAAAAAATAATAATTAAATTATATACCAAAATTATAATAAAGTCTCCTCTTTTACTATAGATCCCTACTTTAACAACTTGACAATTTAATCAAGTAAGGTCACCGGTATCTTCAATCCAACGAGAAGCATGTGGGGAATCAAACGTTATAAATATTTAACGCGGCGGACATAAAAACATTGTACACAACTGGAAATTTCCAAAGCATATGCAAAATTTGGTGGTTAGAAATAAAAGAGAGTGGTGCATGTACATTTGATAAAGGAATTTTTTTAAGATTGTGGTTAGCGGAATAGATAAATATATATTTTATTTAAAATTTGGAAACATGTATAAATTAATATTTAAAAAATAAAATATATAATCTATACAATTAACTTTTAAATTATGTGTCATATTAACCCAAAATTTAATTTTGTTAAATATATCAACTTATATATAAATATTATTAAATTATGTGTTCAACATATATACTATTAATATTTTTTACTAATATAAATTAAAAAAATATTTTTTAATTTACTTGAATCATAAAAAATGTTTAGAATCGATCAATTATTTTTTTCATAAGACATTCGAATGAAAAATTTTTATAAAATATTTAACATTTTTATTCAACAAATAACATACATATAATAAAATTATACTAGTTATATATATATATATAAACTAGTTAAATTAATAATATTAAAATTTAGATTAAAATGATATATTATTTAAAATTTTAATGCATGAATTATACATTTTATTTTTTTAAATATTAATTTATATATCTTCTTAAAATTTAAATATCAATTAGTAATTAAGTTTTAGTCAAATTGCTAATATATAAGAGAGACCAAGTCAAAGATATGTTATCCCTAGTGTTTGCTTAGCATTTTTTTTCCCTACAAACATTTAAATTTCACGAGTAGTGTGAAAACATGAAAAAGATGGGACGGAAAAGTTATTATAGTTTTTTAGGTAATATTTTTAGTAATATAATGAAACTTTATTTTTAAAATATTTTTCAAAAAAATTGAACCTTTAAACTCATCCAATTTTGTTTGTATGAAGAATTTAAAAAGAAAAAACCCTAATTTCCATTTTTTCATATCAATAATTTAAAAAATTATATCTAGTTAAAAATAACGTTATTTATATGATAATGAAATAATAATTTAATTTTAAAAAATTGATAGTAGTATTTAGTTTTATTTTGACCAAGATAGGTCAAAGTTGAACCAAATGGCGGCGATTTCCACGTTCTTGCCCAGTTTAGCCAAATTTGTCAGGCGGGGCCCAAACCACCACCACCACCACAAGCCACAAGTTCTGGCTACCCAATAACTATAATTTATCAAATATTCTTCAAAAGAAAAAAAACGAAATCATTAGAGTATAACTATAATTTATTTTATTTCACTAATTCAGGAAAAAATATATAGTATAGTATTTTTTTAGAAAAAAAAATGAAAACGTTAGAGAATAGGAGACCAAATCCCAGAAAAGGTAATCAGAAGTCAAAACCTTACACCAAGTACAAAATCTGCAACGAATTACGCTTGAAAGTGAAAACATTAAAGAAATAAATAAACAAGAAGCAAAAGTTGATGACGCAAAGCAAAGGAGAAAATGCCAAGTGGGTGAAAATCATTGGACCAAATCCACGATCTTTTTGCAGTCTTTTTGGTTTCAATTAAAGTTGGTTTTCCAGGGGAACTAATCAAGCAAAAGCGTGGATGCGTGCGTGCCTGAGAGACGCAGCAACCAAATCGGAACTTGCACTATTTAACATGACCACCTCCATTATTAACATTAAATTATCGTTATCTTCTTATTATTCCCACTCCTGCTTCATAGCCCCCACCCCATTTTCAAAGCCAAAACCAATACAACTTCCTCTCAACTGTACCTCTGCTTCTCTATCGGGTACCCCTGTTTTTCTGTTCCTCCTCCTTCTCTGTTTTCTGGGATGAAAAAAATTGAGATCTTGTTGCATTTGATGAGACTTATAAAAGTTGTTTTTGTGTTTTTTTGGTTGATTGCAGATATGGATGCAACAAGCAGTCCAGGATTATACCCTTTGCACCGTTGTAAAACTCTGCATCTGGTTTGTGATCTTGCTCTAAAATCGATTTTGTTTGACTGGTTTGGAATTAAAAATGAAGGCCGATCTGGTTTTAATATTGGAGTTATGGAATGTAGGTGAGGCATGCTCAGGGAATTCATAATGTAGCAGGGGAAAAAGATCATGACGCTTATTTATCTGAAGACCTTTTCGATGCCCATCTCACGCCTCTTGGCTGGCAGCAGGTACAGTCATGGGAAATCATTGGTTAAAATAAATTATTCGTTTTTTAAAAAGGTGTGAAAATCCAGCAATTGGGTTCATTAGGAGTTTCTTAATAAACAAAAAAAAATCTAAACTTGGGTTTTTTTTTCGAGTTTTAAAGAATGTTTTGGTTTTACTCTTTAAATGGGCTTTTTTAGGCACTAGTGGGAAGAATAATGCTTTAGCATAATCATATTTGTACCAATATTATCATAACAGGTTGATAATCTGCGCAAGCATGTTCAAGAAACGGGGCTTTCCAAGAAAATAGATTTGGTCATTGTTTCCCCTTTGCTAAGGTATATAACTTTTCAATTAGCTTGTTTCTCTTTCAAAATTTTTGCAACCTCTTCCCTTTTATAAATATATATATATATATATATATATATATAAATAATGGTATTTTGACCTGGCTTTGTCGTTTTTATCCTTATTTTAATTAGTGAAACACATTACTTCCTTGTTTTGGTGTTTCCTTTGTCAAATTATGTTCGATCTATTTCCTTTTGCTTTCCATTTGCCAAGTCTGATACAATAACATTTTAGGATAGCAAATAGAATTTAAAGTTTATGCTTGAATTACCAACGCTTACGTGCATACATTTATAGTCTATATCATACGAACAAAGTTATGCTTCACAGAACAAGTTCAGTGCAAAATCAACAATCTTATTTTGTAACTTTGAAGATTAGAAAAAGAAAAGGAAAAGAAAAGGAACTTATCCAGGGAAAAATTGAAAACAACTAATTAAATGTATTTAATAATCATAGTTATTGTTTAGTGCTAAATGTGCATTGCCTGGAAATGCTACTTTTATAATGAATACCTGGTTTTTACATTTTAGTTTTTACTGAGAGTTCTCATGCTCTAGCTGTAAATAATGGATTTAGAAATTGTGGCATTGTAGGACCATGCAAACTGCAGTGGGAGTCTTTGGTGGTGAAGGGTGTAAGGATGGGATACACGTACCTCAACTAATGGTGGAAAATGCAGGGGAAAGTCACCGCCCTGCAATTTCAAGCCTGAATTGCCCGCCATTTGTAGCAGTTGAACTTTGTCGAGAACATTTGGTATGTCCTTGACCTTCTAAAACAAAACTAACTAAATCTCTGATTATATTTCTGTATTCTGTTCCATCGATTGCTTTTCTGGTTTGCGATGAATATATGTAGCCAATTTCATGCATGCATTGCATGTTAATGAACTGTGTTTTCTCCACTGAGATTAAAAAGATGGAATAATTTTACTTCCACTCTTTGTCAAGTTCCTAGTTAAACAGCTGCCAAATTGTACAATGGTTGCAAAATATCCATGTACCATGGTAGATATCAGTGATATATGCATGGACACTGATATGCATTTGAAGGTGCTTAGTACTAGTCACATATTCAACATAGATGCCAAGATTGGAATAAATTCTTGTTTCATTTCTAATTCTCTTCAAGATATTTATTTTACATCTTTGATGCGAAAGTGTTCGATTTTCATAAGGTCTTCTTGACTGTTATTCAAAAGGTCCAATAATGTCTATAAATTGGACTTTTTGAGACAATTATAGATCCTGGGAGACAGTTCTGATTGGTCAATAAAAATATGTTTCAATGCTATTTGCTTTTTTTCTAGTTTAGCTAATCTATCATGAAAAGGAAAAAAAGGCTAAGTAACGTTGTGTTGATTGTTTTCTAAATGCAAGTTTTCAGGAATAAATAAATCCAATCCTCATATTTGTTGGAGACTTCTAACATAACCTCAACTTTTATCAGTTTGCTGGTAAATGTAGGTCAACAGTTTAATTGCTTCCATTGCACTTTCCACTTTAACTTGAGAAATTCTGAATTTAAAGAAGAATGGATATTGCAGATCCTAGTGCAGTTAATGTAAGATACAACCATAAGTTGGTAAATATTGGTGTACTTAAGAGTTAGTTCATGTGGTAGAATTTGCAGCTAGTATCGATTGCCTAGATTTTCTCTTTCATTTTTGTTGAACTTTTGATATTATGCCAATCTCCTTTCATTTTCACTCTTTCCTCCAACAAGTGTCTTTAGTGTGTCCAGTGATCTGAAGAATTGGTCCTTCAGGAACGCTGGGAACAGCAGCAGAAGTTGTTCCTCCAGTTGTCTACATGACCTCTGAGGAAGAGTTCTCACTCCTACTAGCCATGACAGAAACTTGTGTGGCTACAATCTAATGATTCAGGCTGACTTTCGCTGATACCATGTAGAAAACTTAGAGAATAGCTGTCTTTTTTCTCTTATTATTCTAGAATGAAGGAGTACATTCCTTATTAGGAAACAACCTACATGAAACAGGAAATAAAAATAATAAAAGGAAAGAGTATTATTCTATTTTAAAATAGAAACAAATCTTTAAAAACTTGATAATTAGAATAGTTAACTAAATTAGAAGAATTAGAAACAATTGCACCAATGAAGGAAAATTGGATTTCTACACTTTCCACCAACTTGAGAAATTCTGAATTTAAAGAAAAATGGATATTGCAGATCCTAGTGCAGTTAATGGAAGAAACAACCATAAGTGGTAAATGTTCGTTTAGTTAAGAGTTAGTTCATGAGGTAGAATTTGCAGCTAATATCGATTGCCTAGATTTTGCTCTTTCATTTTTGTTGAACTTTTGATATTATGCCATTCTCCTTGCATTTTCACTCTTTCCTCCTCTAACCATTGAACCGCAGGGACTCCATCCATGTGATAGAAGAAAAAGCATCAGCAAGTATCAGCCTCTCTTTCCTGCAATTGATTTTTCTCTGGCAAGTAGTTTGCCTTAATTGTTTTTTCTTGTTCATTTTGCTGATATCAGAAATTCTTATAATTTCAAATCCAACATTGGTTGATTTGAAGAATTCTTGT
The DNA here is from genome assembly GCF_047325235.1 of Durio zibethinus. Taxonomy (NCBI): domain Eukaryota; kingdom Viridiplantae; phylum Streptophyta; class Magnoliopsida; order Malvales; family Malvaceae; genus Durio; species Durio zibethinus. Next base: position 3,598,577 of record NC_143181.1, read on the forward strand.
TTTATTTTTTCCTTTAGATAGAAAGTGATGAGGATGTTTTGTGGGAAGCTAATACTAGAGAAAAGAATGAAGAAGTTGCAGTCAGAGGAATGAAATTTTTGAACTGGTGAGTAGCCCACTGGTTTCTGCTTTACAAAAATTTCCCTTTCCTTGATCAACATTACAAAGAAATGAAAGTGTTCAAGCCTGCAAATGGCTAGATTATACATTGAACTGAAATTGCACTGTCCCATGACTGTAGATCATATACTCCTAACCATTCTTTTCCCTTTATCCATTTATCATTTGCTGCAGGTTGTGGACACGAAAAGAGAGGGAAATTGCAATTGTCACCCACAGTGGATTCTTGTACCATACCTTAAGTGCTTTTGGGAGTGATTGTCATCCATCTGTGAAGACTGAAATATGCAAACAGTGAGTTCTGTAAAATTTCAATTATTCTTTTTTTTTTTAACATTCTGCTTACTTTTTCATAGCAAGAACAAAGAAAACTGTTTCTTGATAGATCTATTTATCTTTGAAAGTTGAAATTACTGATAACATGTAACATTGTATTTGAGGTCCATGTATTTTCTCTTCTTTTGCTCTGTCTACTTGTCCTCTACGTAATGGAGTGCAATATCTTTTGCAGCTTTGCCAATTGTGAACTCCGCTCCGTAGTTATTGTTGATAGAAGGTAAGCACTAATCATGACATTTAAAAACATGAAATAGTACTAATTTTCTTGCTCTGCCGCAGCAGTTTTTGAAAGCTTTTCCTTTTTCTCATTGCAGTATGATAGGATCTGATCCCGCAACAACCAACTATCCTGGAAGAATCCCAAGTGGGCTTGATCTTCCAAGTGACGTTGCCGATGAGAAGCATTCAAAGCAGTAGCCAAGTAGTTATTGGTCTGGAAAGACAACCAAGCAAGGATCTAAGTCTGATATTGATACCATGATTCTTTACAAATTTACTGAGATAATTGTTACGTTCCAAAGACATTATGTATTTGAAAATTTTGTATGCTCTCAACCTATGTTGGGCAATCATCAAATCATTCAAATACAGGTCAAAATGCTTTAAACAGTTATAGTTGTCACTTCTTTGTGCCTGGAACACATGAAGTCTTACATCCTAGGATTGTCTTTGAAAATTTGTTTCTTCCGCTCATTGTATGACAGCAAATAAAACAGATGGATGCATTTTGCACCGTTCTACAGGTATGTATGTAGTATGTGTTTGTCAGTATCGCTAATTTTCTTCTGAGCTGTCTGGGTTTGATGTAGTGGCTCCCAGCCCCAACGGGGGGTTTTTAAATTCTTGACATTGATTTCGATTTTTCAGAATAAAATGCATCAATTATTCGTGATCTTTGTACAATATTTTATTTTCTTCCGTCATATTTCAAATTTAAATTTTAGATTCACGAACTTTTAAAATTCTTCAAAACCATCCATTCTATTAATCAAACGGTCATGTGAATTTTCACATGCTACAAACTTCAATTCAAAAAGTAGACGAGTCTAAAGTTGATACAAGCTGAAGAAATTAGCATCTTAATGCACGTGTCTATAGAGGGATATGCTTGGTATGAAAACACTTTCTCGTGCATAGCCTGATTCAAAATTGCTTCCAGGCTATCATGTAACATATCTGTTCTATTAAGGGCAATGTGCATCAATTTCTGATGCTCCTGTTTTTCATGCCTCCCGTTGTAGAAGTAATTAAAAAAATGAGATCAAACTGGAACTTATCACACTAAAGTTCCAATTGTTTCGTAAAAAATAAGTTTTAAAAAATAATTTTTGAAAAAGATTTATATTTTTTAAATTGAAAAAGATTTTTATTATTTAGATGAATTATTGACAAATATTTTTAATTTTTTGGTTGGTTTTTAGAAAATTTATTTTTTTCAAATAATATTAATATAACTATTAAAATATTAAAAATAATTTATTATTAAAATATATTGAAATTATTTATTATTAAAAGTATTACTATTAAAAAATAATTATATTTTAATAATAATTTTAATATTAAAATATTATGGTTAATATAAACATACTTAAAACAAAATTATTTATTATTCTTTATATTATTTATTAATATATTATAATAATATTTATGAATATATTATATTAATAGTATATTATTTATTTATATAATATTATTTATAAATAAAATTATACTAAAAAATATTGATAACTACTTCTATTCATAAATAATTTTTTACGAAAAATATTTTTTTCAAATTTATAAAATAATTTCTAAAAAAATTATTTTTTATTAATCAATAAATTATTTTTTATCAATTAATTTTTCATCAAATGATTATTTAAAAATATAAAAATTATTCTTCAAAAATATTTTTTATGAAATAAACGAAACCTTAATACCTTCTGGAAGACCGGAACTTATTAAAAAAAAACCACACAAGAAATGAGTGATAAGACTTCAAGATAACATTTTTATCCAATTTCTCGTCCGTCCAACCACTTGAGCTGCTGCGTTTGCCTTTATCAAAGGAAAGGAGGAACAGAATCATGGTAGCGTCACGCAACGAGAGGCTGATGCCACAGCAGTAGAAATAAATGCCAAGCAGGCAAGTACCAGTACTACTATTAGTACCACCAGTGTTCAAAGCCCATTTCACATGGGTTAATTTTTCATATCAATAAATTATAAAAATATAGAATTAAATATTATAATACAGTTACCATGAATGAATTGATATTTAGGATTTTAATGCGTTTTATGTTTTAGTAGGTAAAATAATATTTGTAAGTTTGTATAATAAAAAAATAATAATAGAATACCAAACTTAATTTATTTATATTATTTTTATCCATCATTGATATTGAGAGTTATAAAAAATAATAAAATATAAAAATAAAAATTATTATACATTATAACTCATAAGTCATAATGACATCATTTCATTTAATTTTATCTATCATTTAATCATCATTGTAATATTTTTCTTTTGATTGGACATTTAAAATTAAAAAAGTTCATACATCAATTTATGTTATTAATTTAAAGTTTTAATTTTATAATTTTATTAATAAGTGCTTGATTCAATTGATTAGGTTCGTTTTTTTCGATAAAAAAGTATTGGATTCGAGTTTTATAGGTGGTCATTTATTGAGATCATCTCGAATGTACGATTTACAATTTTCTTTCAGGTATGACACATTTTATCATAACTTGAAAAACTGAACAATCTATTTACTTTCAAATATTTTCTTACAAAAAAAAATTATAATTTTTTTATCAATACAATAAATTTTTTAAATGTAATAATTATTATTAAATTCGTAAAATAATACTAAATTTTAAAATTTTAAAACAAATATAAATTTTAACATCCATCCAACATAATTTATCATAAAATCAATATAAAAATTACACATATAAAGATCAAGACTCAACATATCTATAACAAAGACCCAAAAAATCTTCTAATAAAATAAATTTTTTAATTCAACAATTATTATCAAACTTGAAGAAAAATACCAAATATGAAAATTCCAACAAAAAAAAAATCAAATTCTATCATAAGAAACAAAAAAATTTAATACCAACCGTACCCCATTTACTAGAAAAGAATATAAAAATTACACATAAAAACCAAGCCTAACTGACGTATAACAATCAATGATAAACAAATATATTAAAATATATTAAAAAATTTATTATTAAAAATACCGAATTGTAATATATAAAAAAATTATCAATAAAAATAAAATTATTATTATAAAATTAAAAAAGATTACGAATTATTGATGATTGAAAACTAAAAAATCGGCCATTTGTCGATTGAATCCAATATAATTGAAAGCTACATGGCCCTCAATTGAGACATCAAACTGAAAATTAGCTACAATACCAATTTAGGCCTACTTTTTATAATAAGATACAGATATGGAATTACAGGAGGCTGACTTGGAAGCCAATCAAAAAGGAAAACTTGTTTATTTCAATGGATGAAAATCATCGTATAGAAGAAATTTGTATTGCTTTGTTGAAAATGAGATAATATTTGGTACACAATCAATGTAAATTTTAATTATATAAGTAAGATTAAGAGATTGACCTATAAAAATTTGTCAGTGGATGAAATAATTTCTTCTAGATAATCGTCCCGATAAAACTTCAAAAAGAAATTGGGTACCGACAGCCGACTCCCACCGGATTGATTAGTTGACCAGTTTTATCTGACCATTTCACCCGACAATAATGCGTTTAAATTGTTGAAAATTTATGAAGTTTCCTTCCCTCAAAGTTTCTGTTTAAATTCTTTTCCTCCCCCTTATTGCTCCGGTAAACATCCGCATGCTTATTGTCATCTATTGCTTTTGTTTCTGATTTCTCTTCTTTGAATTATATTACTATTATAGATCAAATCGTATAAGGTCCATGTGGAACTTGCCTGCCCTTTGTCAACGTCTGTTTTGATGATTTACAACTTCCATGGTCAGAAAAATCAAAAAGCTATAGTTGCTTGTTTAATTTTGTTTTGCTGTCTCTGTATGCATTTACAGGGAAATGTCCCTCATCAGTATGTTTTCAATAAAAGGATCATATTTGTCATGGTTCTCGTCCATGGGTCAATTCTGACGCACTGAAATATATTCATATATAGTGTTCAACCTTTCACAGCTATGAGGAGAATTACTATGGGACATTAGTTGGATGGACAAATTTCCAGTTCAAGCATTTGAATAGGTTTCAAAAAGCCTAGTTTAGTAGCTTAGGAATTGTCTCAAATTTCATTGGTAGTTGAATTTACTGTACATTCCATTTATGGTTCTTCTGCCTCGTCCGCTTTTTTTGATCTTCCTCTCTTTTTCACATTTGCAGAAATGGATACAATTGCAGCAGCTCCATCTCTGTACCAGTTCCGCCGTCATAAATTTCTTCATCTGGTTTGTTCCAGTTCCCTTTTTATTTCTTTTCTATATTTTTCCCCCCTACAAACTTAAAAGAATGATGAGAAGCCAAACTATGTGAAGTTTTAGACAAGCTAGCAGCTCTAAACTTGATGGTATGAACAATGATTATCTACCAAGTTGGTGATGTTATTTGAAGCAGTTTGATGAAATATGTATATGAACATTCAGGTGAGGCATGCCCAAGGAGTTCACAATTTGGAATCAGAGAAGAGTCGTGATCCGCTAACATCATTCGAATTTTTTGATGCTGAACTCTCCTCTCTGGGCTGGCAGCAGGTGATATATAGACAGCTTGCAATTACAATTGATAAATTTTCGCCACTCTTTCAAATTAATCTTCTGCATCGCCTTGAGTAGAATGTTGTAATTAGGAAGACATCAAATACAGCAGTTCTGTCATTACATATCTTTGGATTGTTTTAGAATTAATTGATGATATATTTCATTGAACAGGTTCGTGATCAGCGGAAAGATGTTTGTGCAAGTGGATTGCTTGAGAGGATTGAGGTAGTCATCACTTCCCCAATGTCAAGGTACCATGTTTTCTCATATTTCAGTCTGTCCTCTCTCAGATATGTCTATAATCAAATACATCATTAAGTATCCTTTGTTAAAATGGTGCTATCCGATCACATCTAATAAATATTTAATTTTAAGATGAATTTTTTTATTTATTTTTAATTAATTTTAAATTAAATATTTAACATAAAATCAGAGATTTTCTTTTATTATCTTTTTCAAATTTATCATATGATAAAAATTTTTTCATCTCTACTTGTATTTGATGGGATCTATTAAAATAAAATTATCTTATATTTAATAAATATTTAATTTTTTGTAATCTTTTATTCAAGTTAAGTCCTTCCTCTTATTGCCTTAGAGGCTTAACATCCTTCTCAACTAATCATCCTGACTTCGTCACATATCAGTTTCTCTTCTATGGCTCTGTTGGATGCTTTTGTAACTAAGCTTTCTCGTCTATTCAATGAACTTCATTTGCTCTAGTAGAACACCCTTTTCTTCTATCATTTCACAATGAAAATTAAAGAATTTGAACCCATGCTTCAAGAGTTGATTTTAAGGAACTTAAAGTCAAAGTATCCAACAAACTTTGCCCTTATTTTAGTACATTGAAGTTATATTTGCCAAATTTCTACATAGCTTCTTGGTTTTTAATGGTTGAATTGTAGGACAATGCAAACAGCGGTTGGAATCTTTCTTGGTGAAGACCAACCAGATCGATTAGATGTTACTTCATTTGAGGATGCAAATGAAAAAAGCGACGAAACATCTCCTTTCAATCGCCTACCAATTATAGCGCATGAACTTTGCCGTGAACGAATGGTACGTTTCTGACACCTCACCTCACATGCCTGTTTCCCAAGACGTACACAACATTTTAACAACTGTGCTTCGTTATTGAAAGATGATAGACATAATTCTAATCGGGGGTTGTTATTTCACTGATTTTCTTTTGGCATTCCCTATAAAATAACCCTTGCATCCATCCGTTAATCAAGCAAGTTTGGACCACGTTGTCTTCTCTTCACATGGTGTATGTGTTGATTACTTGATTTGATTTGGTAGAAAGGAAGGTTGTTACGATGAATAAAAAATAGAGGAAAATTATAAATAAAAAAATTAATTTAAATTGAATAAAATTTTTTAATTCTCATTTCCCTCCCAACCAAACAAAGCAAAGAGACCAAAAAAAAAAAAAAAAACTCTAGTTTTCTTTTACCATTTTCCTCTGTTTTCTCCCTCTCTCTTTTTTTTTCCTTGTTCCCACCTATATTGTTCAATTAAATGTAGGAAAACTATGAATGTGACAAGAGAAGAACCATCAGCCAGTACCGGTCCCGATTCCCTGCGGTTGATTTTTCATTGGCAAGTAGTACTTTCAACTCGTCATTGTTGCATTTCACTTGGTCTTAAAGATTAAAATAGTTTTACATTAACATTTGACACTACACTAATTTTCAGATCGAAAATGAAGACGACATTTTGTGGAAAGCAGATGAAACAGAAAGCCGTGAAGCAGTCATAGCAAGGGGAATGAAGTTTATCAAATGGTGAGTTCTAATTTTATTTATTTATTTATTAATTAAAAAAAATCGAATCCTACACTTTGAGTCAAATGCTGGTTTTTTTTTTAACATTGAATCATTGCCTAATCATTGCTTAGTTATCTTCTAGGTTGTGGGAACGGAAAGAAAACGACATAGCAGTGGTGAGCCATGGTGTGTTTTTGCAGCAGGCAATGATGGAACTTATTAAAAATAACAAGTGTTACCCCTTAAGGGATTATGATCCATGCAGCCGGTGAGTATTATTTTTTTTTTCTCTAATTTTTGTTGAGTGGTTAACTTACTGCTGCCTCACTACACCTTAATCCTCTTACTATCATCTACCTATACCTTTATTAATATTATTTTCTATACATGTTAGGTAAGTTGTCTTATTATTAACAAAATAATAGGACAAGCCTTAACATTGCCTCTAGGTAAAATACAAATATAGGATTAGATGATAAGGTTCATACTTAATTCTGGTATCTCGATTGTTGTCTTTGACATATCTAAATGAAAATCATGTGACTTAATTTTATAAGTTTAAATTAGTTTTATGGATTTGGAAAATTTAACTTTGTATTGATATGGGGTGGGTTCTACCGTTGAGTCGCTTTCAATGTTTTATTTTTAATAATGACTAATAAAAAGGCTTTTTTTTTTTTTTTTTTTTTGCAGCTTTAAGAATTGTGAAATACGTTCGTTGATCCTTTTTTATGAAAGGTGAGCACCTATACATGTGTCCTCTCTTAATCACATTCGTGATTAATCAAAAAGTTTTATTGACATTATATAAAAAAATTAAATATAAAAAATATCTTTATACTCTTTATTTTTTATTTTCTATTAATTTGATACTTAAAAATATAAAATTTTTATTTTAATACTTAAATTTGTATTTTATCAAGCATTTTAATACTTTATATTAATATCATTAGTCAAATTATTTATATAACATTAATATACAATAAAATCATGATATGTAGCATAAATATTTATTTTTTTCATCAATATTTAAAAAACATCAAAATTTTAAAAGATATTTTTAAATTCAAAATTAAAAAAAAAAAAGAAAAAAAAAGTGAAAGGAAAAGAATCGAGGAGAGAGAAAGGAAAAAAGGAAGAAGAAAGAGAAAAAAAGGCTAGGGGAAGGAAATGAAAAAGATAAGGGCGGAGCCGTCAACCGATCTAGGGCCAGATCGGGGTTAATCTGCCTCAAACTTGACAAATTGACGCTGACTTGGCTTGATTGAGCCTAATAGATCTCTATCCACAAGGATGAGCACTGTTATTTTTTTAAAAATCAGATTTTATTTTTATTTTTTTAATTTTTTTATTTATATGATAATAATTAAATATTTATGACATATAATATAATTTTATGAGATTTTATATAACATTAATCACTTAATTGATTATAATAATGTAAAGTAGTGGTAAACAAATAAAAGTTGGCTTTTATGCTTATTCTAAATTTTCATTTCCTTTATTATTATTTTTTTAATTTCAATTTCGTAGCGGATTGGGATCAGATTCCTTGCCGAATAACCATTGTGGAAGAATTAGAATCTCTTATGGACTTCAACGCCAAAGCGATTCTGGCAAGGACAATGTTTCAGTGGAGGAACTGGAAGTGACCAACTAATAATGTAAACTTCCTTTGTCTTTTGGGTGCATGATTTCCACTTTCAAGATTGAACACTGACCGTTAGATCATACTGCTTTCCCAGGAATATGCATATACTCTGTTGACTTTTTTAAACCTTTCGCTTTCTTTAATCTCATAACTTCCAAAAGTGTTCATTAAACTTTTGGTGTTTGTACTTAAAAAAATTGTATAAATAAATAAATTTTAAAATTTTAAATAATGTATCATTTTAATTTTAATATTATTAATTTAACTCATTTATATAATAACTAACTAGTATAATTTTATTATATTCATATTATTTGTTAAATAAAAATGTAAAATATTTTACCAAAACTTTCTTATGGATGTCATAAAAAATATTAATCGATATTAAATAATTTTTACTGTTCAAATAAAAAAGTATAAATTTTTTTAATTTATATTGAAAGAAGATGTTGATAATATATTTGATAAATAAATAATTTGATAATATTTGTCAAACGTTGTTTATATAAGTTGATATGATTAATGCGATTAAATTTTTAATTAATATGATATATAATTTAAAAGTTTAAAATATAAATTATACATTTTTTTTTTTTAAATACCGATTTTTATATTTTCTTAAATATCAAATACTAAAATTGTAATTAAGAAAAAAAATTAAGAGAATTAAGATAGCTGCTGCCGCATGACTTGGCTCTCTCTATTAGTTTTAATATATTTATCATTATTATTTATATACACATAAGAGTTAAGAATCACTCATAAATTATAAAATCATATTAATAAATAATAATTAAAGTTGTATTGAAAAATATTCGACGCAAAATTAACGAAAGATGGCCGAAACCTACGTGCAAACTAACATAGCTAATCGCGCCGGGTTGGCTTATTACTTTATATTGGGACGGCCAGTCGTCGGTATAATTTTTCGTCGTTTTTATCATTTAATTATAGCCGACAAATTGCCGTTCGCCAATCGCTTTTGTTTTCCCATGCCCATCGGCCAAATGTTGGCTTTTTATTATAGTAATTTAATATATTTGACCATTGAGTTTTGGACTCAAGGAAAGGCCAATCATTAACGTTTGTCTTCCACTAGGCACTCGTTGTTTTTAGTTGCAATGGTCTACTTTGTTCTATTTCTAATCCATCATAATCGATTAGTTTTATTATAGTTTTATAAGATATCGTTTACTTCTTACTTCATTTTTCTTCATGTTGAACTCATTGATATAGAGTAATTGAAGCAAGTTGAATACTGTAAGTTATTAAACTCAATATAAATTTCAATTAGAAACCGATTCAAGGATTTTTTTTTTCCAAAATATCCATTAATATAATTTGAGTTGTTTATATAAAATAAAATTGTGCTCTATAACAATTCGAAGTTAATAATATCTTACAAATCAACATAAATTGTGACGTTTTTATATGATGTGTAATTCATTACGTGTGAATTACAATCTTAAAAAAATTTAAGATTCCACTTACTAATTAAGGTGGAATTTGATTACGTGTATCACGAAAGCAGGTGCGCCAAGAATAATTTTCATGGTGCATATAAGACTAATGCTATCAATTTGGCCAATATTGAAAGAAAGACTTTATTAGTCATTAAGTCATTTTGGCAAAATGATGACCATGGAAACTTGGTCAGCTGAAATGAGATATTAAAAACAAACAATCTTTCCTCTTGCATTGTTAATGAGGTTGTGGCAGACAGTGGAAGAAGACCAAGACTAACACAGTTGGATGCAATTTCTCTTGTAGTTTAGTTGGATTTAGAATAAAAAAAAATTCGAAGTTGACCCACGTCTTGACTTAGCTCTATGTCGGCATGTAATCCAACTGTTGGCCAAATCTTATCCAATGGACGTGTCGGGCTCAAAACAGTTTGGATTTCATTCAAAAGTAAAGCCCCTAATTTATAATGAGAGATATATATATATATATATATATAAAATTATTTTTTTGAATAATGATTCTTTAATAATTATTATATTGATAATTTAAAATACGATAAAATTATATGATATAAGTACAATATAAAAAATATAAAAATGATATAATTTAAAATTTTAATAATTATTATATATAAATTTTATAAAATTTAAAAAATATATTTTATATTTTTATATCGATATAAATTATGACATGTAATTATCATATAAAATATTATACTAATAAATAAATTTAAATATTACACAATATGAACACATGAATTATTAAATTTAATAATTAATAATTGATTAATTTATCAAATAAGGATAAAATTAATTATAATTCATGCGTAATTAAGTCTCGTGATTTAGAATATATATTTATATATATTCATATTTTGTATATGACAAATAAAAGTTTTTCTAGTAATTTATTCAAGTAATTTATATAATACAAGGTGATAAAATTTTCAAAAATGTTTTATTTTTCATTTATTTCAATGAATATTACATATGCATATTTTTATCTTTATTTTTTATAGTAATGATTTATTGGTTTCGAAATTAAAAGCCTAATTTGATTTAGCTAAATTAATCTCTCTAATTAGTTTGTAATTCTATATATCCTTCAATTAACAAAATGTCTTTGTACCGATATATATTATAGATTATTTATAATATTTTTCATATCTTAATTTATTTTCATAAAAATTTTGATTTTATAATTAAAATTTCTTTTAATATGAGATTTTTCAATTCTATCTACTCTAATTGAACTTTTATAATATTAAAAATATAAAAATCAATTAATACATCATTTATTAATTAAGCACTTACTTATTTATTTATAATTATAATTTAAAATTATATTAATAATGCACATTTAAAAATACATATTCACATATGTGATATGTGCTAGTTTAGATAAATTGTTCACATAAAACTCATGAAAAGATTGGCTTATATTGGCCCAATGGATTAGTGGGTCAGGAATTAAACTTACTTATTGCACTTCAACACATGCAAGTGAACTCATTTTTAGCCCAATCATTTTAGGCCAGCTCAATCATATCTTGGATCAGTCAAAACCGAAGAATCAAGCACATTACTTACATTTTTACAAATTCATTGTATCAAAATAATTTATTTCTTTATTAGTAAAGAAAAAATTTTTTTATTTGAAATTATCAGGAATTTGAGTCTTAATCATTAAAATTAAAAATTAACTCTCTATCAATAGATTATATGTTTTTAAGTAAATATTTTCAAATAATTTTCTTTCCTTTCACTTTTTTCATGTGAATTGTGAAACTAATCTCATTTTATTTTATACATTTTAAAACAAATATTTTATTTTTTTCTTTTATGCATTATGTTGAATTATATATGCTTAATAATATTTAATTATATGGGTTTTTTTTTTAATTTAGTAATCTCAAAACGATACGATAATACAATACAAAAATGATATGAATAAACAAATATGAAAATAATACGATTTAAAATTTTAAAAAATCATAAATAGATTTAATAGCATAAAAAATATATATTTTGTGTCGACATAAATTATGATACATAATTTTTTTTATAATATTCAATACGAATACATAAATTATAAGTATTTTATATGATATAAATATACGAATTGACATGTCTAATTTTTTTTAAGTATTTTTTTCTTTTCTTTTGGTTGACATGGAAAAACTTGCTACTAATTCCTGAAGCCGTTTAGAAAACTTGACTGGGTCATTGTTGCCCGACTGCAGGAGACATGGTTTTTTTTTCTCCATTTTAAATAAACAACAATTAAATGCATTGATTTGGACCGACTTAGTCATATTTACTGTTATAAGTGTATTTATGCTTTACATAAGCTAAAAAAGCCAGTAATTATAAGGGTTTGAAGTTTGAACACCCAGTTAACTGCTTTGAACAAGGTCTTGTGGCGTCATTATTGATGCATTATTGTTTATTCATTCCCTTAATTAAGAATTGAACATTTTTCAAGACTGCCTCCCATATATATAGAAAAAAAAAAAAAAAAAAAAACTATACTTTTTAACTCAGTCTTTCTTTTATATTTTCAGTTTTTTTTTTTTTTTAAATAATCATTTTTTCTTTGATTTTGTTAGGTTATTTCTATCTGATATCTGTTCAATGAAAGCAAAACAGGTTTACTTCTGTGAGTCTTGAGCCATTGTCTCTTGATTTTATGTTAAATTAAAGGCTAGCAATCTATGCTGAAATAAAATTGGGTCTTAATGAACAATTATTTTTTTTTATTACATGAAGAAAACGAAGCTCTAATATAAGTAAAAGAAAAGAAAAAGATCTGACTCGAAACCAAACATTTGATATCCTTCTAAACGCATTCAACTACTAAGCCAAAGGCTTAAAAACCATGATGGACAACTACTTACACATATAAAATTGGTGCCAACTGTCAAGTGATTAATTTAATAAAATATTATTTTATTTAATTTACTAGTTAGTTATTCAAATTCAATAGTATAAGTTAATTAGCACATTAAATATAGGAATTTGCTATAAATAATAATCCCAACAACTCTTATCTCATATTAAATATTTACTCATTTTAAGATTTTTTTATTTTTAAAATGATTAAATATTAAATATTTAAATTAAGAGTTTAATATTTTATCGATAACTCACATATATATGTAATTAGATTTTGTCATGTTGCATGTGATTTGATACGTTAATTATATTAAATGATTAATTTTTGAGATATATATAATTTGTAAATCGTTATAAATTTTATAAAGTTAATATTCAAATCTTTTAAATTTTTATTTTATGTATAAATTTATAGTTACAAAATCATTAAAAAGTGTCACGTTTAAAAATATTATGAATTTGTGAATGAAAATTAATTTTTAAAATTACATGTTATGAATATAATTTTAAATTATACGATTAATTATCAATTGCTTTTAATAATTAATGAGAGTGTTTGACTTCTTCCCAAGTTGTAACAGGGCAAACCGAACGGGGTTTTGGTTTCGCCGTGTAAATTGCAACTTCAGAAGAAAAAGCTAGGAAGAAAAAAGAAGGAAAACCATAGCTGCATATAAACGGAGGACCGTGATCAAGACTTTGAGTCCCGCGTGAAGCACAGTTAGTCACACAATCACAAACACACAGTCTAACCTCTAAAGTCTTTGAAAAAGGAAACCAAAGAATCCCCTATTGACGTTTGCATGGATAGGGATTGATTATTGAATTTTACTAAGAATCAAAGTAAACCCCTACGGTATTACTTGTCTTTCAAGTTTCGAACCATTTTTCATATTCAGCTAACGCGTCGTCCCATATTTTTTAAGCCTTCCATTTTCATAGGTCCCAATAACTCTTTTCTTTGGTTTCTTTTTCCTCAGTTTTCTGGTAATAAGCTAGGCTAAGCCTTGTAGTTTATCTATTATTCTTTGTGGGTTTTCTATGAAATGTGCATGCATTTGCATGGTAATGGTGTTTATTATATATAATTTGTTTCAATATATGTATTTTTTGACCCATTGCATCAAAGAAAATTATATAAGATTGGATTTTGAAAGTTGTTTGGAAATATTGGAAGTCAAATCCTATTTTTCGTAGTCCCTTCCATAAGTTCTTACTTCTTTAATGACTAAAGAAGGATTAATGCAAAGACTCCAATCGCGTTTCTCGCGATTTCCTTCTTAAATTCCATACTTTTTCCTTCTTCTTTACTAACCGAATATGCTCTCAGTATTCTGTCATGATTATAAATTATACGATAGGAGTCACGTACGTTGAGATGTGAACCAACCTAGAAAATACTGATCAGAAAGTCTGCTTGTTTCTTTGATCTATAAATAAGTATGTAGTCTGCAGCGTTTTACATTCAATTCAATTCCATTACATTTTCTCATTTCTAGCAAGCCATTTCTGTCACCCATTCTCATTTCTATTACTTAAATTTAATTTCCATTTGCAGAAAATGAATACCACAGCAGCTCAATTTCCATATCCATGGCAGCGTTGCAAAATTATTCACTTGGTATTCATATAAATACCAATACCATTTCTTTTAGTAATATTAAATTCAAATATATGAATTAAAAGGCCTTTATTGAGCCATAGACTTTACTATTTTCAGGTGAGGCATGGACAAGCTATGCATAACGTAGAAGGAGATAAGAATCGTGAAGCACTGTTGTCTCCTCACCTATTTGATGCAGAACTCTCCCCACTGGGCTTGCAGCAGGTAATAATCTTATAATCAATGGTTTGTATCGTTAAACCTGAATGAATTCAGGTCCGCAAATATTTGATATAATTAAATTAATCATGTCTAATCCGTCGGCCTTTTACAGGTTGGTAAACTGCGCAAGGATGTTCATGCTAGTGGGTTACTTGATAAGATTGAGTTAGTCGTCACGTCCCCTTTGTACAGGTAGAAAACTAAAATTTTACCTGAATTTCAATTTTCAGATTCCTTCTGATGGGATTATTTTGTGAGAGCTGTTTCAAATATATTTTAACGTCTGTTTAACGATTGTTGATGGTGTAATGATCACTGCAGGACCATGCAAACAGCTATTGGAGTTTTTGGTAGTGAAAGCCACGCAGATGGAGGGAATGAAGATTTTTCTGCAATATCAGCTACCAATTACCCCCAAATTATGGCAGTTGAGCTTTGTCGAGACCGCCTGGTATGGCTTAAACAACCTATCATGTTTGACTTTCTTACACATTTGATTACCTGAACCCTGCAAACCAAGTTTGGACTTTCATATTGAAAATGCATTCGCTTGAGTGCAGGGGGTTCGTCCTTGTGATATGAGGAGAAGGGTCAGCGAGTGTCAGGCTCTTTTCCCTTCAATTGATTTTTCAATGGCAAGTTTCTTTAGCCCCATTCTATCTCTAAACAGGATCTAAGTATTATGGTTGCAAGATTTTTAATTAGTTTTGCCATGGTTTCATATAAATCAGGATAGAATTTTATTTACCTTTTTTTTTTTTTCTGTTTTGATCTTTGTTCAGATGGATGGTGAAGATGACAGTTTGTGGAATCCGGACGTTCGAGAGCCCGAAGAGGAAGTTGCTGCACGGATGGTCCTGTTTATGAAATGGTAATTAACTCACAATTTTCTTGAGAACAATCAGAAACAAAAGCTTGATTCAATAACTCTAATTCAACTTTGCTTCAATTTATCCCATATTATTCCAGGCTGTGGACAAGGCCAGAGCAGGAGATTGTTATTGTTAGCCATGGCATAATCCTGCAACATATTCTGAATGTACTTGGAAATGACTGTCATCCAGCAGTTAGATCAGCTTTATGCAAACGGTGAGCCTTAATTCTCCATTTTCTTCCTCTCCTTTTAGACAAAACTATTGATTCTTAACTTTCAACTTTTCCGAGTTTTCTGAACTCTGGCGAATGAGTGATTGTCTGATCTGTGTTTTCAGCTTTGACAACTGTGAGCTTCGTTCGGTAGTCATTGTGGATAAAAGGTAAGCACGTTTGTTTCCAAATTTAGAGAGTTCAGACAACCTTGTACCCATAACTTCAAATGCTCACTTACTGTTTTGCACAAATTGCAGCCTGATGGGAGCAGATTCAACACTTTGATCACCAAGGGATGCCGTTGCAAAAGAGAATGTGCTGAGAAAGGAAGTTTCCAACTAGTTGGACTCAGTGACCCCTCAAACAATAAATGGACTCACTGTTCAACTTTCGAGGATTCTTTAATCAAATTTGTGTTATTTTCTTTTTTCATTTCATAGGTAATATGACCCATAGAAGTCTGGTTTCTATAGTAAAATAATTGACTGATAACATGTTTTCTTTATTCTTTATACAAATAACTATGTACTTGTCAAATTTAATGTACACTTATGTCCTGTTTGGGCAAAATTTGTAATTGGATTGGAATAATTTTGGAATAATTTCGTTGACAACTTTGTAATTGGATTGGAATAATTTCATTGACAATCAACATTTCTTTTTCAATTTTTTTTTCAACATGTATCAAATCCTTAAAACCAACCACTTTGAACTTAATGTAAATGGCTTTAACAGGTATCAGTCAACTTCAGAGTAACACCATTTTTTATTAGGACAAAGAAGGAAAAATCAATGGACATCTTCTCATCCCCAAACTACTGCCATTTTTTCAAACAAGTTCACAGGCACAGAAATGAGTTGTGAGAACAAATTTTTCCTTCTTTCTTTTTTATTTTTTATAATTCGAAGCAATCAAACTTGATAAAAAAAAGCTACTTGAAATGTGATTGATTTCTCAGAATACTCCATTTAAGTACTGAATGTTTATTCAGTGTAAGTAACCAACAACAACAGAGAGGAGGAGCAAAAAAACAGCACCTATGAAGTTGATAGTGGGTGACTTGATAGTTTTCTGGCTATTTTCTGTGCTAGTAATTTCTCTACTCTTTTCTTGGGAAGAGCTAGGTGCTGAAGAGTAGGGGAGGACTACATCCCAAAAAGACCTAGCGATAACTCCAAGGGCTTTTTCTTCAGTTTCCGAAGCTTCCATGGACATCACTCAACACAATGATCTTTTAGAACCTATCAGAGCATGAAAGCACTAAATCAGAAGGATCTCTAAAGAAATAACAATTTTGCTTATTGGACAAAAAGACAGGGTGGATACTTCATTTCTCAAAGATCATACACAGAAATATGTTATAACCATAATTCAACTCAATCTCCCAGAGCATGGAGAGAGAGAGAAAGAGTACTTGGGGCAAAAAATAGGTGAGTGAATAGGGGGTCAAGAACTCAGCTCTTACGATTTTATAGGGAGAGAATGGAAAATCAAGTCTTTTGCCCATCTACTGTCTCGAGTTATTATTACAAAAATAAATTCTGAAGAAATAATAATAATAATACAAACCTCAAGTGTCTTGGATGAGTGTAGCTAGTCATAGATAAATATACCCGGCAACCAAGGAACAAAGACCCTTCGAGGTAATGAAAGATTGCAAATTTTCCTGTTTCGAATTGTTTACCATGCAGCAGATATCATCAATATTGCAAAAAATAAGGGGAATATATCAACTTTCATTCCTTCAACTTGTTAATCATTAAACAAAGACTGAATTAAAAGGTCATATATGAGGTGCAAGCTTGAAATGGAGGAAGAAACATGTATCTTTAGTATAGAGAGCATACAAGCTTGAATACATAAAAGCATATGCTATTTTGGGAAGGTGCTTCTGTTCAATGTGGTAAAGACCTTACATTTCTGCTTATGTAATCAATAATGCAGCCACAACATAGTCGAAAATCTCAAATTTAATAGCATGAAGCCATGATAACTAACAATGAACAGTATTTCAGTTGAAGAAAGCCTATAGCAGGGATCTGAACAACAGAAGCATCACTCCTCAAATGGATTGATAGAGAAAAGAGAAAATTAGCAATTGATTGACTGAGACAGCAAATAAGCATTCTAATCACAGTTAGGTCCATTTTAATAAAATAAAGACTTATTACAACACAGCTAATGCACCTCAAGGATCACAAAACAAGTTGGGAAACTGGCTTTTCAGATAATCAGTCATTGCTTGCTTCTTAATTCCCTCATCAGTTGGCCCTAGATCTTCATCTTCTTTATCACAAATGATATCCAGCCTGCTTTGCAAACTTCTGATGATATCACGTAGAGATGCAACATCTAATCCCATTTATTTCTCACAAGGGGCATTTCGAACACTTAAAAGTTGAAATATCAAAACAAGACCATGTTATCATCTAAATCAAGAAATAAAGTCTAAATTAGAAGTAAATAAGGTACCTTTATATCAGCAACAGCCTGTGAAATTGGTTCCTAAGAATTCAAGAATGAAAGGGAACAAACAGAGCTGGTAAAACTGACAACACCTATAACATCTTTCTGGCTGCATGCTTCACAGAATATAAACAAATTACTAAATGTTAGAAATACTAATTAAACAATGGTGAAAACATAATCAAGTTCAAATTTGAAAAGGCCAGAGCACCTTCTCAAGCCATATAGTAGAGCTTTGCCATGGTAAAGAACCTTGATTAAGATAAAGGAGTGGAATAGACAATACAAGTTACCCGAGATTGAAGTTGTACAAGCACTTAAAAGTTTAAAGAGAAGCTAAGACCCTTCCCATTTTGAAGTCACAAGGCCGCAAGCTGCTTGATGTGATATTTGAAGACAGCTTAAAATTTCGACATGTCCATCCAAAAAAAGTGTAAATTTCGGGTCAAAATATGAATGAACTTAAAACTGAGGAAGACATAACATCTATAACTAAAACTTATTATGGATCTAAAAACTTACAAAATACCTCCTTGGACTATAACATATGTGAATAAGCAATCTTTCATCCAGAGCATCCTCCAAAAAGGATGCTGCTCCAGCACCTCCTTTTCACAGTCTGCAAAAACCCATTCCATTTGTTTAAGATCATTAATTGGTAAAAAAAAACTTTAATAAAATTTTCAAAAACGAAAACAAGCGAAACTTTTAACGAAAATGAAGCAAAGATAAAATAAAATACCTGGCAAAGCAAAACGGTAAATTTCTTGAATACGGCCTCACTAGCCCACACGTATATACCCACTACTTTCATTCCACCAACCATCATTCTTGGCACCTTGATTCGACAACTTTTACATAATTTAAGTGAGAAAAAAGAATTACATTCAAATTCAATAATTCAAAGTATTAAAAGAAAGTACCTGGCGAGCATGTTCAGCGATCCAATCCCTGTCAATGACCAAAGAAGAGGAAGAATCAGATGTCTGCGACTTGGGTTTCGATTCCTTTTTCTTGTCGTCTTCAGCTGGCTCCAAAATCGAACAAGCTGGTTGTCCGGCATCGTATTGAGGAGTAGGTACTAAATCGAACACGAAGGCTCGGTCCATAGTGGAACTGAGCTTCCCTATCACCATACCTACCTACGCTTATACCCAGAAAAAGAAATAACTATTGAATTCAGAATTATTGTATGAACATAACTCTGTAATTTTATTTCAATTTTTCATACGAACAGAAAGTTTCAAAATGGATTGGACCTGGGCGGGAACTGAAGATTGAGAGAGACGATCCTCGGCTAGATGGAGCTGGGTTTCTTCTCCGACCACAGCTTTCACCGTGATTTTGACGTCACAAACAACAACAGATCGAACCACGTCGGATAGTTCGGATTTCAGTGCTGCTCCAGGGAGACTTACAAGACGAAGAAATCATGAGAAAAACGGCGCCGTGCCAACTTTAACAGACAATCGGGAACGGTGGGATGGAGGACATGGGCCTTCGCGCTCTTTATGCAGTTGCAGATTGGGGTCTGCCTCTCTCTTGGTTTGTGGAATTGGGGATGGTTCTCTCCTTTGGGCTTTGGATCTGGATGTCTAACACTATCGCTGTAAAACCTTCTCAAAATAAATACGGATATTCTTTTCGTTTTTTGTTTTTCATTTTTCAGAAGCCATTCTTTATTTGTCACTCTAAAACATTAAATATACATCAAATTTTAAATTTATCTTTTTTTTTTAATTTATCCTGGATTAACATCATTACACAAAATCAAACTAAACAATAATAAAAATCATAAAATAAGTA
This sequence comes from Durio zibethinus, assembly GCF_047325235.1. Lineage (NCBI taxonomy): Eukaryota > Viridiplantae > Streptophyta > Magnoliopsida > Malvales > Malvaceae > Durio > Durio zibethinus. The sequence continues at coordinate 3,618,764 of NC_143181.1, forward strand.
AAACAGTAACTAAGTTTTAGAAAATGAAACAAAAACAAACATTTGGAGGGACATGGCATCTGAAAATTTGAAAGAAAGCGAAATTTGTGTCCATAAGCAATTGGCATCAAATGCCAAATGGTTTATAGTGTTGAAAACAAATGAAACGGTTAAAAATGAATTTAACATTTTAAATTTTAAATGAAAAAAACAATAATGTATAAATTTTTTAAATTTGAATAAATATTGTGGAGGACAAACATTAAGAGATGAAAGAGGAGTAGTTTACCAACAAATGATTAATTCAATTGGTTAAAATTTTTTTTTTTATAAAAAAATTTTGAATTTAAATTTTATCGATGGTAATTTATTTGAATCAATTCGAATATACAATTTGTAATCATATATATTAATTTATCAGATATAATATTTTTTATTTTGATTTAAAAGATTAAACAATTTATCTACTTTTAAAAAAATAAAAAAGAGTAATTCATATATATATATATATAAAATATTTGATAATTCAAAGATTCTTAACATTATACTTTATTAAAGTAGATTTTATTTTTTTATTAAAAATATTACAATTTAAAAAATAAAAAATTATAAACATTAATATTTAAAATTATTAAATTAAATAAATAATTACATAAATCAATTTACTAAATTATTTAAATTTTATTTTAATTTTATTTTTGAAAATTAGATATCGGTTCGGGCTGCCATGCCAATGTCTCCTGATAAGTTAAATCAAGGCAAAACTGTTGACTTCTTCAACTAGTTTGTGTTCAGTCTCTCTTTTGAATAGTTTAGAAGAGAGATGATCCCACATTTAATAAAGGTATATTTGGTGGAGCCATTACCGCCGCGAATATGGTAAAGGCCCAACTGTCCTTAGTTGGACTCGCCATTAATACGATGATGACGATGATATGATGTAATTTTAATTATTTTAATAACAACGGCAACCCGCCTAAGGCAAACATGACTTCTCCATTATAAAATTATAATTTTCGTATTTGTTTATTTTTTTTGTGTTTTGTTTTCGGCATTACGTAAAAGGAACCAAATCAACCAAGTTACCAAGTTACTAAAACACAAAACAAAGACTACAGAAATCAACTGTTTGACTCTCTTTCTTTACATTCTACAAGAGAGTCTCCACCTCTTCGATAGAAGGAATTCTCAAAAGGAGATTAAATTAAATCAGATTTATCATCTAATCAAAGATATTGTTTTCCTCTAAAAAAGCCAAATTTCAATTTGATAAACGCCAAAGGAGCCTCTTCAGTATGGGTCCGTCGAAGAATTGGTTTCGGGTTTTTTTTTTTTTTTTTTAAATTATGTATTTTTTGTTAACCGGATATAATTTAATAATTTTAAAAATTAATCAATCAAATTAAATTCAATTAATTTGATTAATTTTTTATTAATTAAATAATAAATATTTTTAAAATTTAAATTTTTTATATTTAAAATAAATTAAATAAAATTATCTAACAAAATATTCAATTGCCAATGAATTAATTTAAAGACTCTAATAATTTTTTGAATAAAATAATTTATTTTATGTATATTTAGTTTTATATTTAAGTTTTATTATATTTTTATTAAACTTTTAATTAATTTAATTTTTGAATCGAATTAATTAAAACTTAAAACTCTTATGAAATTATTTTTAATAATTAATTAAAATTAATTCAAAAATTAATTAATTAATCAAATTAAACTAGTTTAATTGATTAGTTGGATTAAAATTAAAATTTCATCACCACTATTTATAATATGTGGCTTTCTTATCTTAATTTTTTTTTTCTAATGGGTGGATTTTGAAATTAATTTTAAAATTGAGTCTAAAATAAAAAGGAAATCAAAATTTTCAAGTGATTACTTCTTGATTTGAAATGTTTTGCTTTCTTCATATAACAAATGAAGTAACAACAGGTACCAAAATACTCCAAATGATTTTTTTGGTTTGCATAGAGGTCAGAGGATATTCCTAGTATTTTAGTTTCTATAATCCAAAAAGATATAAATTATGTTCATCATCAAAAAAAAAAAAAAAAAAGCTTTGCATTTTGCACTGTTTCCACAGTTGATTTCATCCCCCCACGTATTTGGTTCTGTCTCTACTTTCCAAACATAAATCACACTGTAAACAGTTACACAATTAACTTTACCAAATTTAATATTCCAAGGTCAGTCCTTCGATAAAAATAATAATAATCCAAGGTAAGCTTAAAAAGAAAGAAACAAAACATTGTGCTTTGTGCATTAACTTTTTTCGCTAAGTTACCAATGACACCCGTCTCAATCAATCCGCCACCTCCCTCGGCTAGCGCCCACGTCGCTCTTTAAGTCATAACCAAACCTCAATTCTCCGCCGTTTTTTATTTTTCCAATGGAACCCTAAAGGCTAACCCCTCGAAGAAGAAAAAAAAAAAAAGCCCCAAAATCCTCTGATGGAAAACTTCTCCCACTCTTCTTATCCGGATTCTGGCGATTCTTCGCCTCGTTCTCGAGAAATTGACTGCGAAAACCAGTCATGGGACGAGCCGCCATCAACTAATATTACTAATACTAATAAAAATGCTAATTATAAGGTTAAATTTATGTGCAGTTATGGGGGCAAAATCCAGCCGCGTTCGCACGATAACCAGCTCGCTTATGTCGGTGGAGATACGAAGATCCTGGCCGTTGATCGTAACATCAAGTTCTCTGCTATAATGGCTAAGTTATCTTCGCTGTACGGTGGAGATTCTGAGGTTTGTGTCAAGTACCAACTCCCCGGTGAAGATCTCGACGCTTTGATTTCAGTTACGAATGATGAAGATCTCGAGCACATGATGTTAGAATACGATAGGTTGCATCGAACCTCCGCGAAACCTGCCAGGTTGAGGCTATTTTTGTTCCCGTTGAATCCACCGTTGATGGCTTTGGGATTTGGAGAGAGTGAACCTAAGTCGGACCGGCAATGGTTCGTTGACGCGTTGAATTCGAAGCAGATTCAAAATCTGAATGGTTCTTCGCCTCCAGCTGCGGCGGTGCCAGCGTCAAATCCCGATCTCCTATTGGGTTTAGATAAGGTGAAGTTGCAGGATTCGGTCCCTGCCCCGGTGGCGGCGGTTGTTCATGAGGTGGTTGCCAAGGATGTGACGGCGGGATCGGACAGCGGATCGGAGGACCGGCACGTAAATGCAGATCCGATGGTGTCTCCGGCTGAGATCCATAGGCAAATCCAGGAATTACAGAGGATGCATATTGCCACAACTCAAGAACAAGGCATTTTACAAAGAAAAATTGATGAATGCAATCCTAGAGCTTACAACACTCAAGATTATTATAAAACGTCCACGTCACCAGCTCCAGTATCAGTTCCGTTGCAAATGCCGATCCCAACAGCATATTTCCCGGATCGGCATTTAACTACCGCTGCTTATCCAGTACCCACAGCCACAGCAGCAGCCCCGGGAACTAACCAACCCGTTTACCTGATTCCAGCTCCCGTAGCTGGAGTTTATCAACAGCCTCCTACATTGCAACAGCTGACTGGACCAGCTTCTCAACCTTACTACGGGGTGCAGCCGGTTTACAATCCGGTGCCCACCACAAAAGTTGGGGCATACCCTGAGGGAATCTCAGTTATGCAACCAAAGGGTGGAGTTCCTGAGCCAGGGTATGTACAGGTGGCTTATGATGCGGCAGGAAGGCAGGTGTATTACACGGCGGCGCCATATCAGGCGATGGCACCAATGGCGGCAGCTGCGGGTGGTGTTGCGGCGTTAAATCAGGAAGGTAACGCTACCGTGAATGCTAAGGCTCCTTAACAATTTGATACTATTGTTTTGTTTATTAAGTTATAATTATAATATATAGTACTTTGAATAAGAACGAAGGTTTTTCATAGGTTTTGGTGAAATTTTTGAAGTCTTATCGAACCTTTTTAAATTCATTTCTTTATTTATTTTAGATAGTGCTGTTACCTTTGACATGTTTAATGTGAATATGATGTGGATTTTGGCAATGGCTGTCAGTAGTTGATTTGCCGATTAATTTATTGCAACTGGGCAAAGCTTTTCTCGGTTTACAGGATCCTTAAATCCTGCTGAAAGTAGTAAAATGAATATATTTTACTGTTTCTTAGAAATTTATTTGTCCAATGTTGTCTTTTGGGGAGAATTGCTTGCTGCTTATGCTGGGTATTGTCTGATCTTGGGGTTACCGTTGTCCATTGGTATTACTTAACGAAGTTTTTTAGTTGAAATTTATGAATTTAAAAAAAAAATGATAAAAATTTCACATTAATATATTAATAGCATTTATTGTAAAGACTAATAATATATAAAAAAAATTATAAAAATAATATTTATAATTTAAGTTTGATTAGTATATATTTAGTAGTAAAAATTTCGTAAAAAAATTTTATTAAAAATATTTATTTTAAAAAAATATATATATTTTAAAATTTTACATAATCAATGTAACAAAATTTTACAATTTTACAATTTTACAATTTTACAATTTTTAATTTAATTATTTTTAGAATTAAATTTTACAAACTTAAAAATTTTTATTTAACTTTTTTCCATGTTACTCTGAGATCTTCAGAAATTTCTGAAAATGCATATTTTGGACCTGGCTTCTATGGTTATAGACCTGGATTTGGTGTATTTGAGTGCCACATATTTGTAACTCTAGTCCATTGCTTTGAACGTTCTAGTCAAGTTTCCAGGATTATCCAAACTGTTTTTTGCTTTTTCTTCACTATAATATCTTACAGCTATTCTTGCAATTTTCACACTTTTTCCCCTTCTAGAATGAAATGATGACAGGGGTCCATATGAGCATTTAAGTTCTAGTTGGTAGTTGATGTAACTCAGCAGAAACGACTGAGTTGCATTTATTTCAAGGAAATGAGCTGAAAAACAGCGCAGAAGTTTATTTTGAATACAAATGTAAAATGGAAAAACCAGAATTTATAGATAAAATTTGGGCTTTTGAAGATGAAGAAACTTATCGATGCATGCTTACCTTGGATTTAATAATTCTTGCATAAAGCCTTGGATGTTTGCAAAGCCATTGCCCTTGTGGAGTAACCACTTATCAGAACTTGGATTATTCATGAATATCACATATAAAAGAATTTACATGAAATGTATTTATACTTCAAGCATAGAAAGTGGGAAAAAAAGAATGATGGGAACTTGGGAGCCTGCCCTACTCATCAATGTAAACCAACATAATTCCCACATGAACACTGCCCATTGATTTCCCTTGCATTCAGTGAAGAGATGGCCTTCATAAAATTATGGCAACCCCTGCACATGCTAATGTTCTTGAGAATTCGTATTGGTGCAGCATCTGGTATGTTCAATAGGCCAAATGCAGCAGCCAACTTAATTTTCGCTATGTTGAACAGTGGAAGAAAATGTTTTTTCCTCATCATCTTCATCAAGCAAAAAACTTTTTAAGTGATTCATCTAACAATTCATACATCTCAGCCCCATACGCCTGCCTCTCATCAAGGTGGTCCAGGAGGCAACAGCATTTTTTCTACATAATTAAACTGATAAATTCTTTTGTATCATTTTCCATGGCTCCACATTTGGCAAATACATTGACAAGCTATGTCATGACAAATAAATCTTGATGAGTTCCTGTCTTTATGATACGAGAATGAAAATTTTGAGCTCCTGAAAACGAATTCCTGGCAATGCATTCTTGCAAGAGGGGGACATAGCAAGATGTTTCAATCCTTGAACCATCTTTTATCATTGACAGTGCTTCTTGCAAGTCCAGAGACCTGACTGGTTCTGACTTTCCATCTGATTGGGAGAATGTATGAATGAGTTCTTGGATCAGATATGCTTGGACTCTGAGAATCAGTATGTCCAGCTTGGCATCAATAAATAGAAAAGAACACAACGCAATTCTTGTTAAATTATGCTGAAAATGAAAAAAAAAATTCAAATAAAAAGCCAACAATTCTTCATTGCCAAAGAACTTGAGTTGTTTTCCTCAATGCAAAAATTGAATTAGTTGCAAGTAAAAAAGAAATCCCATGTACAAAATCAGTAATATTCCACTATCAGTAGCTAAGAAAGACACGGAATAGGTTAATTCAGTTGATTTTTACCGCATAGAGCAAAAGAAGAGTTAAGGAAAGATATTGAAGAATATATTACATGTAGAAAGAGAAGTGGTGGAGTGCTTTCTGGAGTATGATTCGAGTTTTTGAGAGTGCCAGTGCCAGCAAATGAAGGCAAAGAAGCCATTGGAGAAAGGTGGAAGGATAATAGATGTGTTTCGATTGAAGCATTTTTGTTGTAAAATTATGGTACATCAACTGTTATGTTTTCCTAATTACTGCCTACATGTTGTCTGAGAAAAGAGTAATGATAGACAAATAGTGGCGTGGTGAACTGTGGACTTAAATAGTCTTTTTCCATACAATAAAATAAAAAATAACGCGTGTCAATTTGGTCAACCCCAAGATTAAAAGGAAAATAAAGGGCTTAAATATAATAAACTCCCGAAATAAAATTAAATAATAATTCAAGTTTTTAATTAATAATTTAATTTTAATTCAAAATTTATTTTATATTTCTGCAAAAAAACCGCATTTCCTAGCATCGAATCTTCAACCTATCTTTCCTTCTTTCTTTGGTTTTTTGCCCAATTAAGAAAAAAAAAAAGGCTATATATTCTTCTAAAAACTAAGTGCAATTTTGTTTCTACGTAACCCTGGCCCTTGTAGCTTTTTATTTATAATAATGATGGGATTACTAAATTGCCTATGGTTGACATAAAAATTCAACACATGACAATGTTTATAATCTCAAATTACTTAATATTTTACTCTGTTGAATTTCGCAGATCATTTAAAATTTTATTGGATGTTACCAACAGGACAATGTCAAGCGATTTTGATGCTAATACGAGGACGAAGCACTTAAAACCGAGTATACATTTACAATTTCAAAATGAATTTCATCTCAATCTCATATATGAAACAACAATATGCTCCTTCAATTGTCGGTACGAAGCCAATCCCTTTATTTCTAATTCATCCTCTTCAGTTGACAACAAGAATTTAAGGCGGGCTTCAGGGGGTTTTGAACAAATGCATCTGCAATACCGGTAAGGGTCGATAAAAGTACTGAAGAAAAGCAAACAGAAGCTTTAACTTTTATGGAGTGTCCACAATTATAGCAGCATGCTTACTCAGGTGTTCGACAATATCCGATTAATGGCATAAACATATTTTGAATTTTAACACAGAAGTAGACATCAGATTTCTCGACATTTCGACAGAAATCAATCGGAACAGCATATTTTGGCATTTCAATAAATTCTCAGAGCCATAAAATAAGATAGTTTTCGGCTAAAAAGATTACATGCCATAAATAGGAACAGCATCTGGTTTAGGCAGTTCTATAGAGCTGACAAACCTTGCATCTAAAGATATCCTCTTCAGTCCTTGTATTTCATCGTTTCTTTCTCAAAACCAATAGTTGGAAATTGTTTGGCATACTCCTCAACTTCTTGCCGGAGCTTTGCAATTTCAGATTGAGTGCTCACATCTGACTGCAAGGTTGCTACAAAATCCTTCAACTTTGTTCCTAGATTAATCGTAACTCAAGGGAAATATGTGAGCATATATTTTAGGTGACTAAATCCACTCTCACCTTTTTACAACATATAAAAGTATTGCTGTATAGGTGACTGACTAAGCAGAGGAAAATACCTTCTGTCTCAGCCTTGATTTTCAAGGCCAATTTGACAGCTGCATCAAAGAAGTCAGCTACCTTCTCAAAATCTTCCTCGACAAAGCCCCTAGATGTGAGAGCTGGGGTTCCTGAATCACAAGAAACCACAGAATTTAAAATCTGAGGGACCTAACGCCACCTTAAGAAACAAATGCTTCATGATCAAAGATGTGAAGGTCCATACCCATTCTGATGCCACCAGGAACCATAGCAGACACATCCCCTGGAACAGTGTTTTTATTGGCCGCAATATGAACTGATTCCAATACCTTCTCAACTCTTGAACCATCGATACCCTGTTGAACAGCATTCCAGAAACAAGGAACTTAATCTTTTATGATTCTATAGAGTTTAATTTAGATTGTAAAAATTCATTACAATCTATTTACAGTTAAAGGGTTGAAAAGTTTCTAACCTATTAAATTAGTTACCGCCCAATTACTCCGTAGGAATTCTCCTTATCATATAAAAGGTGAAAGAATTTTATGTAAAACAGTTTGAAAGGACCAAGAACCTCATACCTTGTTTCTCAAATTGACCAAGACTAAATGGTTTTCTGTTCCACCAGATACTAGCTCATAGCCCTTCTCTAGCAACCTCTATAAAACAGAAAATATAAAATTGCAACCACCACAATTAAAACACCCAGAGTGGATAAGATAATGTTGTTCATAATGGTAAAAGAAATGAATTCACATAAGCCAAGTAGTGAACTTGCATCAATAGGAGTTGGATAATTCGGTATACCTGAGCAAATTGTGAGCAATTACTGAGAACTTGCTCTTGATAAGCCTTGTACTCAGGTGTTCTGACCTATAATCACAAATATCAAACTCAAGAAACCTAAATACTCTTGGCTAACTTATATCAGAAAATTGTATGACATGAGCCTTGCACATGTATTTCACTGCATAAGCACAAATTTTTTATTAAAGAATACCTGCTTCAATGCAACTGCTAAACCAGATATGGTGTGATTATGTGGACCACCTTGAAGTCCAGGAAAGACAGCTTGATTAATTTTGTCTTCCAAATCATACATAACCTGTAGGATGGAACTCAGGAAATTGCATAAGTCACTCTTTACATCATTTTCCATTCATCCCACTCATAAAAAAGAGAGAGAGAGAGAGAGAGAGAGAGAGAGAGAGAGAGAGAGAGAGAGAGAGAAACACAACAAAACTGACTAAGATCATGTTTTGCACTCACCTCTTTCCCTTGTTTGTTAATCTCTTTGACTCCCTTCCTGAAGAAGATCATAGCACCACGTGGACCACGAAGTGATTTGTGTGTTGTGGTTGTCACAACATCTGCATATTCAAAAGGAGATGGAATAACACCTGCAGCAACCAACCCACTAATATGTGCCATGTCAGCTAACAGAATTGCTTTCTGCTTGTCACTGACCTGTCCATAAATAAATTAGAGTCTCTTAGTTTCTCAATGTTGAGGAAAAAATTTCAATGATATACGACAAAATCTTCTAACAGCAATTCAAGCAAAAAGGTGTTTACCTTGCGGATACGTGCATAGTCATAAAGCCGAGCATAAGCACTGGCACCAGCAACTATAAGTTTTGGTCTGAAAAGCACAGCACTTTTCTCCAACTGAAAACATTTTTATTCATCTAAATCAACTCTTTTAAAGAGACCATCAACTTTCAACTAAAATTTCCAAGAAAAAACTTATATGAAAGAAAAAATATGCAAAAAGCTTTCGACACTGAAAAGATCTTTAGCTTCCACACCACTGCAGAATTTGATTTAAGATATCAATGCAAGTTCCATACATCTGACATGAAAATCTGATATAACTTGAAAACTTCAAAACCATTCAATTGAAAAAAAAATTTAACTATAAAGAAATAATTATCTCTTTACAAGTTAAATTATGCATAAAAGATACAGCATGTAGCAAATATTCAAACAATGTTCCAGACATGAATCTTGAAAGGGTTGTCAAAAGTAAAAGAAACGGACATCAAAATGTGCATCCCTGGTTTTTTACAATACACAGTTACTGACCTATCTTTGGATAGCCAAATTGTAGAAAATAATTGCAAAGGTTATTGAATATATTGGGATAGTGATTGTACTGTAGCAGAATTCTGCTATGTTTAGATAAACAAAAAATTTAGCTTATCCTAAAAAATACAGTTACTGAGTCAGTTACTCGTGTAGATTATCAGAAATGCATGCATTCTGTTTTTGAAGATCCACAACTTTAAAATAGGAAAAGTGGACATCTCTACCAATATGGAATAGAATAGAAGAGCTACCTGATCATAGTCGATATAACCTGTACTCTCATTCAATCTGTATGGCATTGTCTCAAAGAATATGGACACAGCAGATATCTTCTTAGTGTCAGTCTGCGTGATGCAAAGAAAAATTGAAAACTTGAGTTTCAAACACTATAAGCAGCAGTTTAATGGCCTTAGATTAATATTACTTGATATGCTATTTCTTACACAATAAAGGCAGGTCAAAAAATACAACTAGAGTTTACCAAGAGCAGACATAATGTAACCAAGTTCAGCAGAACAGCTCATTATTAATGGAAGTTCAAAGCACCTGATAACCATGTGAAAGATGTCCACCATGGGGTAGATCTAGTGCCATAATTCTTTCATGAGGTTTCAACAATGCAGTATAAACTTGAAAGTTAGCAGGAGATCCAGAAAGTGATTGCACATTGACTGCAATAATGAAACAGATAGAGGATAGGCTATATGCTGTCTAAAAAGTAAATATTCCATATCCAAAATCCTTAACATGCTCAAAATAAAGAGTAAAAACAGATATACAACTAAATATGAAAGGTATGTTGACATTTTGATAACATTTCAACATGCAGGTCCTTAAAAATCAACCTTAGCTCATAATGAAGAAAAAAAAAAGGTATGCATGATTCATTCACCTCCCCACTTTGCAGGATCCAACCCAAAAGCCTCTAGTGCACGCTTTTGACACAAGGACTCAGCCATGTCGATATACCTGATCAAATAAGAATTAACAAAATCAGACATTCACCTCACCCTACTAAGAATTTGTACTAAAAAGTAAAACCACATAAACCATATATAGCAATGCATCTTATTTTCCAATTTGATTCCCGAAAAATTACAATCAGTCTGAAATCAATTTTAAATGACCTCATATCCATTTTCTAATTGATATTAGCAGTGAAACAAAATGGGCAATATACGAAAGCAAAGTACATTGTCTTACTCATTTCCTCCATAGTATCTAGCACCAGGATATCCTTCACTGTACTTATTGGTCATGACGGAGCCTACTGCTTGCATCACTGATAAGGACGTAAAATTCTCGGATGGTATAAGTTCAAGTCCCTATCACAAAAAAAAAAAAAAAATGATCTCTCAATCAGGCAACACCTAACTAAAGTTACAGAAAAGGAAAACTATTTTATTCTTTTCCAATGGGTCAAATCCCAATAGATTATAAAATTAAAATCAGAAATGCGAAAAAGGATTGTCATTTGAATTGATTAAATACCTTCCATTGCCTGGCTTTCTCGAGTTCGATAATGTCAGCAATTTCAGGATCGATTTCCTCGAGCGGAGCGTTCAACTGATGTATCCACTACAAAACCAAAAACATTTTTTTGGCTATTAAAATAAATCAAAATTCAAGATCAAAGATCTAAACCTTCATTGAAAATAATAATAATAACAAGGCTTACTTTAGCACGATCTTTCTCTTTCTCTGCTGCAGCTGTTGACTGCAAATGAAAATAAAATGAAAATATTATAAAAAAAAGACGAAGTTTAACTAAAGAAGCAATGAAACAAACAAAATGTTTAGATTTTGGACCATATAATAGAGGGAGCTGCCATTGAAGAGAGGTCTGATTGGAGATTTTATGGAAGAAGAGAATCTACGAAGGCTCATTGCCACCGCCATTACTCCCGTTTCGAAATTCCGAGGCGTTTCGACTGTTAAAAAGAAAAACGGAAAGTCTCTGAGGCTGCGAGGGGGTTGGTGGAGGACAAAGACTGTTGCTTATGAATATGGCATTATAGAAGTGCAGGCTGCCACTGCAGATTGAAGTTTGCTCGGGGTTAGTTTGGTGTTGCGGTGTAACGTCACTCGCTGAAACTGCCACACAATCATTTCAAGATGGCCGCGGTAGGTGACTCGATCTCAACGACGTCGTTTGGAATTACAAAAATGTAAAGGTGAAACTAGATCAGCCCAGGCCCATGCTTAGTCCCATTAAGGGAAGGAAATTAGTTTTGAGAGGAGCCCAAACTAATAGGGCTAGCCCAATATTATGTCAAGAGGGACCAACCACTCCTAGCCCTCTAGGTGGCATTAGGTTGGATAGAAGCTTAAATTTACCAGGCTTAGCCCAATCTTAACTGGATTCGGCATGGTCTAAAAAAAAATAAAAAGAATGAAATATTTAAAAATCGAATTATATATAATTATTAGAAAAGAAATAACAATATATAAAATTAATAAAAAATATTAATAAAAATTAATAATTTGATATCATGACAAAAGATAATTAGTAAAAATGAAATGTCTATATGTAAAAGTATTATTTATTAATAAAAAGAAAATGTCCATATGTAAAAATTAAAATTAATAAAATAAATATCAGTATTTATATATGAAAATTAATAAAAAATATTAATTATTTGGTACTATGACCAAATATAATTAATGAAAAGGTAAATGACTATCTGTAAAATTAATATAACAGGAAATGTCTATATTCATGTGAAAATTACAAAAGTGATTTTAATTTCCTTTTATTGTTTTCATATAAATATAAACATTTTTATTAATAAATAACTGCTATTTATTATATTTATTAAAAGTCTGTGTACGTCAAAATTATTTATTATTTGATACCATGATAAAAAATAATTAGTGAAAAAATGTTTATATATAAAATTAATAAAAAATTAAAATTATTTTTATGACTTAGAATGTACATACGTTGTAAGGCAAATTTATACTAAAAATTATATACCAGAAATTAGAGAAGTCTCGAATAATTAATCAAAATGATCTCATTTATTGAGAAAAACAATGTAAAATGCCCATATTTTAACTTTCCTTGAGACAAATGCTGGCTGAGAGGACTTAGTTTGTATTTGAGTATTTAACCTTTTCCTTAAGTTTTTAGAAACTACGAAATTTTAGAATCTTCAGCCATTTTTGCCATCAATGCATAGTTTTATGCACGTTGTCCTACATCGAAAGCTACGTTCATGAAGAGTTATGTGATTATCTTCCTCAACTAGTAACAAGCAGACACTTTTGGGATGACCTTTCTTTTGTTAATTCTCTAAATTATTCCCGAACTGATATTAAACCTTTAAATTAACGAATTAATTTGTATTTTTGCAGAAATTCTTATTGAAGCGAACAACTTTAACTACTCTTTGCTTCATCATATAGACATTGCCGTCCAAACAAAGTAAGACTAAGGCCTCGTTTGGCTGATCTTGAAGAAATCGATCCAAATATTAATGCTGAACAACTAGTACATAAATTTTTTAGGAATGATTTTTCTATTTCTTTTTCTTTTCAACCAGCATGATCATGACAACAAAAGGTATGCTGTATGTACAGACAAAATATACTATTTATGGGAAAATTGCAGCAAAACATTCTCTCCCTGAATAAAAAAGTGACATTTCAGCTAAGATTCATTCATTTGTTCCTATTGGTTTGATTATTCTTTTCTCTATGGGAAGTGTGGAAACAGTAGCAACACCGAATGTACTAGACGAGAAAGTACTCACAGAGGAGCCTGTAATCGACGAAAGCGAGCTCTCTCCGATAGAACAAGTTCGTCTAACAGTGCCAAACACCGATGACCCTTCGCTCCCAGTATGGACTTTCCGTATGTGGCTCTTGGGTCTTTTCTCTTGTGCTCTTCTTTCATTCCTGAACCAGTTCTTCGGCTACCGAACGGAGCCACTGGTCGTCACCCAGATTACAGTCCAGGTTGCAACTCTCCCCATCGGAAGGTTCATGGCTTCTGTTCTTCCTACGACTAAGTTTCGTATACCTGGGTTTGGTTCAAGGGAATTCTCGCTCAACCCGGGACCTTTTAACATGAAGGAGCATGTTTTGATTACAATATTTGCTAATGCTGGAAGTGCTTTTGGAAGCGGTACTGCCTATGCTGTTGGTATTGTTACCATTATCAAGGCATTTTATGAGAGGAGTATCCCTTTCTTGGCTAGTTGGCTTCTTATCATTACTACACAGGTTGGTTAAATTACTTTTAGCCTTCAAAGTTCAAGAGTAAGACCCTCAAAAGACATGATATACATATGTTAACGAGGTATGAATATGATAACAGATTTAAAAGAAGGGGCTGAGACTATGGAATGAGTTTTTGTGCAGGTGATGGGTTATGGTTGGGCGGGACTCCTGAGGAAGTATGTGGTCGAGCCGGCGCATATGTGGTGGCCCTCTACCCTTGTTCAAATTTCTCTCTTCAGGTAATTCACTATTTTAGAATTAAATAATAAAAGACATGTTACAAACAATTTGATAACATTTACTATATTATATACTTCCATTATTCAGTGAAACATTCACCAATAGTGAAATTTCCATATAAAGTAGTGCTATAGGTTGGCCATCCTGAAAAATTTTATTGCTGTTACACCAGGACTCTGCATGAAAAAGAAGAAAATGATGGCAAGCGCCGCATATCACGAGTGAAATTCTTTGCGATTGCATTAATTTGTAGCTTCTGCTGGTATGTATTCCCAGGGTACCTCTTCCAAACCTTGCAGAGCATCTCGTTGGTGTGCTTGGCCTTCCCCCATTCGGTAACTGCCCACCAAATCGGCTCAGGCATGAGTGGTCTTGGCTTAGGAGCCTTTACACTTGACTGGACAACAGTTGCCTCCTTCTTGTTTAGCCCACTTGTTTCTCCCTTCTTTGCCATCGTAAACGTCTTCATAGGATATGTCTTGATAATTTATCTAGTGATACCAGTATCTTACTGGGGGATAAACCTGTACAATGCTAAAACTTTTCCCATATTTTCGTCGGACTTGTTCACATCACAAGGTCAGTCGTACAACATTACCGCAATTGTTAATGACAAGTTTGAGCTAGATTTACCACAATATGAGAAAATAGGGAGGGTCCATTTGAGCACTTTCTTTGCTCTCACCTATGGATTTGGGTTCGCCACTATTGCATCCACAGTAACACATGTGGCCTTATTTTATGGAAGGTAATTCTCAATTAGTAGTATTTCAGAAGGAAAATTGATTGCTCCATTTGCAGTTTCCAAGACTTCCAATTGATCATTTAATATCTACTATAGCAGCATCTTAAGTCAAGGCGATCATGTTAATTACAGGGAAATTTATAGTAGATACCGAGCTTCTTCGAGGGAAAAGGGTGATGTACACACAAGGTTGATGAGAAATTACAAGGACATACCTTCATTGTGGTTTTATTTGCTTCTTGCCTGCTCAATTATTGTTGGTCTTGCACTCTGTATCTTCCTTAAAAAGGATGTCCAGATGCCTTGGTGGGGACTGATATTTGCTGCTGCAATTGCCTTCTTTTTCACCCTGCCTATCAGCATTATAACAGCCACGACAAATCAAGTAATTTCAGATGGAAATTTTGCTTATCAAAAGGGATAAGTTCTTTTTAATTTCCACTTATTGGTTTGTTATATTTATTATAAGATCCTAATTGACGAATGTTTATGTTCTCTCCCTGTAGACACCAGGGTTAAATATCATTACAGAGTATATAATGGGAGCAATATTGCCTGGAGAACCAATAACCAATGTCTGTTTTAAGACCTATGGGTACATAAGCATGGCTCAGGCAGTTGCGTTTCTAGGTGATTTCAAGCTCGGTCATTACATGAAAATCCCTCCAAGATCAATGTTCCTGGTTCAGGTATTATAATTTATTCTCTCTATATTTAATTTTTAGTAGAGTTAATGTTACAAATGATCTTTGAATCATAGTGGCTGTTCAATGTGGTATAAATGCATAAACACGTAAAGAATACATGTGTTGAGTAACTAAGGATGTAACGTGATATTTAAACTATAAATCTAATAAATAATATGATATTTACTCTTAATGTGATTAGCGATAAAAGTGACAAGCAAACAATCATATAATTATCATATTAATTAACAGATTTAAAAATCATATTAAATATTTCAATATAAATCACCCGTTATTCATGACATTATCCTTTTTTATTACTAACTTATCTTTATTTTTCTGCATCTAACTTGCATAATTCTCTTACACTGTTCCACTATTGCATTTGCATATCAGTTCATTGGCACCGTTTTAGCTGGAACAGTCAATCTTGGTGTGGCCTGGTGGCTTCTGACTTCTGTCCCTAACATATGTCACCCAGATCGTCTCCCAGCCAACAGTCCTTGGACATGCCCCGGTGATAGAGTCTTCTTTGATGCATCTGTTATCTGGGGTTTGGTTGGACCTAAGCGAATTTTTGGCTCTCTTGGACAGTACTCAACGCTCAACTGGTTCTTCCTGGGAGGACTCTTGGGACCAGTTATCGTATGGCTCTTGCACAAGGCATTTCCTAGCAAAACTTGGATCCCCCTTATCAATCTGCCAGTACTTTTAGGAGCGACTGGTAGCATGCCACCAGCATCACCATTGAACTATACTTCCTGGATTTTGGTTGGAACTATCTTCAACTTCTTTATCTTCAGGTATCGAAAGCAGTGGTGGCAGAGGTACAACTACATTCTATCAGCAGCATTGGATGCAGGAGTAGCATTCATGACAGTCTTACTTTACTTAGCGCTGGGCATTGAGACTAAGGGTTTGAACTGGTGGGGTGCCAGTCCTGACTATATGCCAGAGCACTGTGATCTAGCAGGTTGCCCCACTGCAAAGGGTATATCAGTCGATGGGTGCCCAACATTTTAGGCAAAATGATACAAAATGAGCCCTCAAACAATATAAAAATGATTCACTTAAGCTCCTAGCTTTATATTTGAGGCAATTAAACCCTTGTACTATTGTTTTGTTTCAATAAAACCGAATTTGGATGAAAAATGTTGATTTGGCTCTGGTAACACACATATGCTGGCAACCACGCAGATTAAACTGGCTGATTCAAGTCGATAGTCCATAATTTCTTGCACTTTTGTTTGGTAAGAATGCAGGAAAAAATGGAAAGAAAACATATTTTTTTCTGTGTTTGATCGATCCATCTGCACTAGTCCTAATCCTTACCCTGTTTGCTTGGACCACTTGAAGCGATCACGGGTAGCGCCAAAAAATAATACATAGTTCCCGCGCGTTATTGCGTTTAGATTGATATTACCCATTAGAATAAATTCAAGAACAATTCTTAATTGGACTGATAAAATAATTTCATTACAATTTTTCAATAAAAACTGGAGGGATAACAGAATAAAATTTTCTTTGCGAGAACAAAACTCTGAAAGTAAAGAATGATCACCACAACAGAAAATTTCTGAAAATTTTGTTAATAAAATAATAATAATTGTACATTATTTTACATTTACGTATGCGATTTTCTTTACGAGATCGAAACTCTGGAAGCAAAAAATATCATTACAACAGAAATTTTTAATCTAATTCAACAATTATGATATGGATATTTTGTAACAGAAAATAGATTTTGAAATAATGAATTTTAAAAAAAAAAAAAAATAGTATGGACAACAATGAGCCACCAACGGCTTGATTTTCTAGTGAAATTGATAAAAGAGTAAACATATTAGATCAATGAACTGAAGAGATCTTTTAGTTTTGTAAAAAAAAAAAAGAAAGGTCACCAGTTGATATTGATCTATTGCAAATGTGTTGTTCTTTGATTTTTATGTTTTTAGTGACAAACGAAATAAACTCTAAAGACAAAAATAATAATATGTCATATGGTTAGGGACGGCAATCAAGTCCGTCCCGACGGGTTTCAGCCTGATCCGATCTTATAGGATTGAATTTTTTTTTAATTTCGAGTTTTGGATCGGATCGGGTCAGATAAATAGAACAAACATTCGGAGTCGAGTCGAGTTCGGCTATGCCTAAAACTCGACCCGACATTATTAAAAAATTATTTTTTAATTAATTAATTAATTATATATATTTATATAATGATATTTTTAAATATTTATATTTAAAAAATAATATTTTATATTTAAAAAATAATATTTTTATTAATTTCAGGTCGAATCGAGTCGGGTACGATTTACATATTATCGGGTTGATTCGAGTTCGAATATTAAAAAATTCGGATCGGATCGATTTTTGATTTAGTAAAGCATAAAAATCGAGTCGGGTTCGAGGCGAGCAAAACCCGCCCCAAACCCGACCCGATGTCGTCCCTACGGATGGTAGCTTTTCTTCGATGTCATTGGCAATTAGAGTTGTCAAACCAATGATGAGATTACCTTCTAAGATATAATTGGATTGAAAATAATTTGTGGTTTAAAGTAATTTGAAAAAAGTTTGGTACCACTTTACAAACTTGAACTTTAACATTTATAGTAAATCCAGCTAGCATTATATTGCCAATCCTAATTAGTAGCTTTTAATTAATGACCTAAATTAATGGTTCACTTGGATGACCGATAGAAAAAAAAATCGGTTTCAAAATTACAAGGTGATATTATGAAAATTATCAATTATTCAAATGAAACTTAATTCAAATGTTAAACTCACCTTAATTTAAAAATTTTATGTATTTTCTATATCTTAAATTATTTGGGTGTTTTTTTATTTTCATAAAGTTTTTAAGAATATTTTTGGTTCTAGTGTATTTAATATTAAAATTTAATTTTTTTTAATTGAAGTTTTATAATTTTTAATATAAAAATAATTTTAAATATGAAAAAATAAAAATTTTAGATGTTAAAATAGAGACATAATTTTAGAATATTAACTGAAAATGGAAGGAGTAAATGATATGATTCCATTAATTAATTAAAATTTGAATGAAAATAATATTTGCTAACACAAATTTGTTAATAGTTTATACTTGCACGTATCCAACAATCAAGAAACAGTCCGCATGCAATTCTTACTGATTTTCAAAGCTGTTTTAAAGCCCGTCTGTCAATCGTTATGCATCATAATCAAGGGATGCCATTCGAGTAAAAGAATCCCATAGAATCTGTGAACAAATTTGACACGTGAAATCACCTTCAGGATCCCCCCTCCCAATCCCCCCGCCTTCTCCTCCGCCAACAAACCCCCCCAAAGAACAAAGTAACCACCAGTGTTTTCCGAACCAGAACACTCTCAATGACGTCGTCCCTTGAAATAGAGTACAGCGTCGACACCATTTCGGCGGTAGACGAAGATGACATCTCCCCCATAGAAGAAGTTCGTCTCACCGTTTCCAACGACGACGACACGACACTCCCGGTTTGGACATTTCGAATGTGGCTTATGGGACTCTTCTCATGTTGTCTTCTTTCCTTCCTCAACACTTTTTTCAGTTACCGTTCCGAGCCACTCCAGGTTACCATGATCTCCATTCAGGTGGCGTCACTCCCTGTGGGAAAGTTCCTGGCGAGAGTGCTACCAACCACCAAGTTTAAGATCCCCGGGTTCGGAAACCGGGAGTTCACGCTTAACCCCGGTCCGTTTAACGTTAAAGAACATGTGTTGATCTCTATTTTTGCAAATGCTGGGGCAGCATTCGGAGGCGGCACGGCTTATGCTATTAGTATCGTGAATATAGTTCGGGCATTTTATCATAGAAAGATCAGTTTTTTGGCTAGTTGGATTCTAGTCATCACCACGCAGGTGGAAATTTCCACTCTTTCAATACCACATCATCCTTGGAGTTTCTTTTTCCATTTTTAGTTTGTTTAAATTTTAATGTGAAACAGGTTTTGGGGTATGGATGGGCGGGGGTTATCAGGAAGTTCGTGGTGGAACCTGCGCAGATGTGGTGGCCAAGTAGCCTGGTTCAGGTTTCTCTTTTCAGGTAAAAAGAACACTGTCGTTTTATGCAGTGGCGTATGCCTCTTGATCCTATTAACCTAATGAATTCATTTTTTGTGGCAATTCCTGTAAATGAGAATTCAATTTATGGTTCATTATTTCATTCTCAGGATTAGTACAACATTTAAACTATAGCTGTGTTTAGGATCACTAATCCGAATTAAGTAGATGAATCCAGGTCTAAGCTTATATGAGCTTGAGGGGGTTTAGGGTACTTATTTAAGGTCCATATGTTGCTTGATGCCAGAATAGAGGTATAAATGTATTTGGAAAATTGGAATCCAAGATAAATTAAACTTAGTAGGAATTAGGAAAGTTAACACTGAATTAGGAAAGTTAACACTGAGACCAAATAAGCAGATTTTTACTCGTTTTCAACCAAAAAAGAATTAATGAGCAGATTTTTTACTCCAAATATTGGTCTAAACTTCTAATGTTCATCCAGGCCTTAAAATTTCTGGCCACCTAGCTGTTTTTGGTATTCAGGTTTTGTCAGCTTATGATTAGACTGTTTTTCCTTTTTCCAGTTTGTCATAGAGTGCCACTACTTTCCTCAAATCTTTCTTCCATAAATAGCAAATTTTATTTTATTAAAAATTCGAAATCAAAGTTATAATTTGTATTTTTTTTTTCAATTTTGATAGTACAAAATAACATAGTTTTGCAATTGTATATGTTTGTTGTTAATGCTGGAAGGATATGCAAACCTCACAATCTGACAATTATTTTCATACATAATATTTCTAAAGGGCAATGCATGAGAAAGACGGAAGTCGCATGTCAAGAGGAAAATTCTTCTTGATTGCACTTGTTTGCAGCTTCTCCTGGTATGTGTTTCCAGGTTACCTCTTCCCCACATTGTCAGCCATTTCTTTGGTCTGCTGGGCATTTCCTAAGTCAGTAACAGCCCAGCAGATCGGATCAGGAATGCGAGGGATTGGCATTGGATCCTTTGCCCTTGACTGGTCAGTCATTGCCTCCTTCCTTGGCAGCCCTCTGGTCACCCCTCTCTTCGCACTTGTTAATATCTTCGTAGGCTTTGCGTTATTCATGTATATCATACTTCCAATTGCCTACTGGGGAGTAAACCTTTACAACGCCCACAACTTCCCAATTTTCTCCTCACATTTGTATAATTACAAAGGAGAACTATACAACGTATCAGGAATTGTAAATGACAAGTTTGAAATAGAAATGCCAGCATACGAGCAGCAGGGACGTGTAAACCTGAGCGTGTTCTTTTCTCTCACCTATGGTATTGGTTTTGCTGCCATTGTATCTACTCTTTCACATGTGGCTGTTTTCAATGGAAAGTGAGTAACCAAAAGCCTTTAACTTAGCTGTGTTTTGGTCTTAATTATTTTATCTTTGACATAAAAATTTCGTTGAATGCATGAACAGGGAGATATGTACACAACTGCAAGCTTCTTTCGAGGGAAAGGAAGATATCCATACAAAGTTAATGAAGAAGTACGAGAACATACCTAACTGGTGGTTTTACCTGTTGCTTGTGTTGACATTGCTACTCTCTCTTGCTCTGTGTATTTTTCTGAAACATGAAATCCAAATGCCTTGGTGGGGACTCATTTTTGCAGCAGGCATTGCTTTAGTTTTCACTCTTCCTGTCAGCATCATAACTGCCACTACGAATCAGGTAACAAACTCGCATTTTTATATGTATTATGTTCTGCAGGGTAATCATGAAGGAATCTAAAGATAATTACTAAAAGTTAGCAAAAAAGAGCAGCTAATAAATGTTAGTATGTTACATTAAAGAAATACAAAATTATATAGTTCTGAGTTATCGGATCATTTGCTTTTGAATTTCGATATCTGAATACTTTTTGTATCCAGCTGTTCTTCGTGTTGATTTTCACCCTTTCTGTTGCCAGTCACCAGGACTTAATATCATCACAGAGTACATCATGGGTTACATATTACCAGGAAAACCAATTGCCAATGTCTGCTTCAAAACTTACGGATATATAAGCATGACACAGGCAGTTTCCTTTCTTAATGATTTCAAGCTGGGGCATTACATGAAGATTCCACCTAGATCGATGTTTGTAGTCCAGGTATATTTCCTGAAAAAAGCATCTCATATTAAGGGGAAATTCAGACATTTACAAAGACAAACCAGACAACAAAACATTTACAATGTATCAAAACCGAGAAATAATTGAGTGTAGCAGGTGATAAATATAGATAGACTTAAGTTGGACAAGCTAAAAGAAGGGCCCTTTAAATTATTTCTTGCCGTACATGACTCAGCACCTAGTGTCCAAGTGTCTATAGCATATATATCAAGTATAAACCCCTTATTTGTGCATCCTGAGATAAATATATTTAAGAACAGAACATTATCCTTATTATAAGGTTACTTTATTTACTAATGCCTTCCTCCTATTTGCGTTCTATTAAAAGGGCATAGGGACTGTAATAGCCGGAACAGTCAACCTTGCAGTAGCGTGGTGGCTGCTGACTAGCGTTGAGAACATATGCCAGGATCACCTACTTCCTCCCAACAGTCCATGGACATGTCCTGGTGACCGAGTCTTCTTTGATGCATCTGTTATCTGGGGCCTGGTTGGACCCAAAAGGATCTTCGGTCCTCTTGGAAACTACTCTGCTCTTAACTGGTTCTTCCTTGGTGGTGCCTTGGGACCTGTCGTGGTATGGCTATTCCACAAAGCTTTCCCTAACCAGAAATGGATCCCACTGATCAATCTTCCGGTGCTCTTGGGAGCAACAGCTGCGATGCCACCAGCAACATCATTGAACTTCAATTGTTGGCTTATTATTGGAGTCATCTTCAATTACTATGTTTTTAAATACCGAAAAGGTTGGTGG